>NC_025885.1:134518-268614 GCF_000755165.1 Leishmania panamensis | reverse complement strand
GGGGGGGGAGTATGCGACTCCTCAACACGTTGGCGGGTATCGCTCGGTGCTGACTCGCGGATGCCAACCCTTCGCATACCAACGCCTTCTCTTCACACAGCGCCCTTATGAGTGAGGAGCGCCGCACTGTCGCTGCAGCTCCCCCCCCCCTTCCCTCACGGCTGATGATGAAGGTCAACGCCTACGAATGACTCTGAAATTCGCTGCCCGCAACACGTGCGCTTGTGTTTTCGATTAACTGGCGTATGCGTTTCCGCTCAGTAGGGGGGGGGGCGCGTTTCTTTAAAAAGGAAAGGGGGAAGACATGCTGAATGGCCCTCCGAGTGACAACAATGGGCTTCTTCGACAGAGAGAGGGAGGGAGGGAGGGAATGTAGAGAGATGGGAAATGGCTGACTGCCACGCACGCACGAGTGCGCCAAGGCCAACGCTGCTACACTGCGCTTCTTGTCCGTGGCCGTGCTTGTGTGGTCACCTCTTCACAGCTCTCGTGTGTGTGTGTGTGTGTCGGAGCGACTGCGTGTTGGTAGAAAAAAGCGTTGGTGCCGATATGTCGGAGAGGCGTAGAGGAGGGAGGGAGGGGGACTCCGTCACGCCGCATTGTCCCCTTCGACGTCGACCTGAAAAGCGCGCACGCAGAGAGAGGGGGAAAGAGGGGGAGGAGACGCGCACTGACACGCACGTGGACGAGCCTGAGAGAGGAGGAGGAGGAACTGAAGGACGCGTGGGGGGAGGGGGGAGGGGGGGGCGAGAGAAGAAGAGCGCACCAACCTCAAAAAAAAAAGAGAGAGGCGCACACGCGCCTTTGGGTGTACCGGAAAGGGGGGAGGGGCGGAAGAGACGCGGTGGCCGTCGACAGGAGAGCACCCGGTTGCAGCAGAGGGAAGGACGCCACACTGCACTGACTGCCACGCACGCGCTCATATTTACTGAAATAGGGGCCCAGGTGAGACCCGAGATTGTGAGAGAGTAGAAGAAGGGGGCAAAAATGCCAAACGAAAGAGAAAACATCCCGCGCAGCACACAAGAGAGCGGTACTATAAAGAAGTGTTGAGGCTGGACGTGGCTGGTGGGAGAGGGGAAGGGAGGAGGGAAGAGAGAGAGGGGAGTGGAGTGGGAGGAGGTGCACAGTGAAAAGAATGAGAGCAGATGTTGTCACCGCCCCTTTCCCACATCAGCTCACCACCTCGATCTCTCGCTCACGCTGATTAGACGGGCGTATTGGCGGCCGCTTTACCTTTGTGAGAGGCACACACACAAAAAAAAAGAAAAATGGGATGCCTTCTTGCGTAGGACAGCACTACAGCAGACTCTGGAGGGCACACACGCGCGGTGAGGGAAGGGCTGCCCACTTGGGCCCAGACCGCTGCCCCCATCGGATGCACCCCATCCTTCTCCGCACCACCAGACAGAATAGGCTTTGCATGCGCACTTTCCTTGCGCGCTTTCCTTGCGCACTTTCCCTGCGCACTTTCCCTGCGCACTTTCCTTGCGCACTTTCCTTGCGCGCTTTCCTTGCGCACCAGCTGCTGCCACCGCCACTTCGGCTTCTACGATCTCCCTCCCTCCCTCTCTCTCTCCAGCCCTCATGACCGGCTCAGTAGGGCACAATGTGCCTCGTAGCGACATCGCTACCTGTGCGAATACGCGCGCGCGTGTGGGTATCCTCGTCATTGGCAGAGCTGCTGGCTGTTGTACCCCTTTCCCCACACACACACACACACACACACACCCCACCCACCCCACATTCCCCTTTCGCGCTGTAAAACACGTTACGCTCACACTCGCTTGCCGCCAGCGGACACCGCCCACCGCCTTGAGTCCGGGGGGGGGGATGGGGGTGCCGAGAAGAGAAGGGGTGCCTCGATGGTTGGAGTACGGAGCAAGTGAGAGAGAGAGGGGGGGGAGAGGTGAAAGCAGAAAGCGCGCAGGCGTTGAGCACTCTGGTGGAGAAACGTGCACCTACGCAAACACACACACACACAACGACAGAATAACACGCCTGTCCGCTGATGCCACTGAGGAAGGAGGAGGGGGTGGGGCGGGTCTGGCAGGAGACGCTGCTGCCAGACCCGCCCCACCTCCTCTCTTCCCTCATACTTCCCGTCGCCGTTCACACGTACAACACGAGTAAAACTGACCAAGGATAAGCAGACAAGTGGCTGCCTCAGCATCGAGGTGATGAGATGCCCCAACGAGCACAGACCATCAACGGGCGTGGGCACACATACATCGGCAAAGGAGGGAGAGAGAGGAGGAAAACACGCGAAGCAGAGTCGGTTGAATCAGCGCAGAAAGGGGAGCCGAGCAGAGAGAAATAGCGAGGGAAGAAGCGAGAGAGACATACAGGCGGGAAAGAGGCAGAGGAACGCGCGCGATAAGAACGTACAACGCACACACGTACATGATCGAGGACTGCGAGTGAGGCGCGCGCGCATGGGAGAAGTAGGAGAAGAAGGTATACATAGACAGCGTGTGCGTGCCTGAAGGACCAATAAGGGACGCGCATCTCTCGTCGTGTTGCTGCTAGCACTTTCGTTGTCTCCCCCTTCTCCTCCTCATCACCTGTTCGCTTTCTCGCGCCTCCTCTTTTCCTCTTCGCTGCCTCATCCTATGTGCTGGAAAGCTGAATCTTTCCTTTTCCTCCTGCCGTGACTGCCTCTGCAGGCCTCTCGCTCACACATCGCTCTCCGCTGTCGATTCTGCTCTTCCGAAGTTCTCAGCTCAGTCGATCGTTTTCCTTTGCCCCCCCACCCCCACCCACACACCCCCATCCACCACTTCCCTTTCGTATCGCTGCCTTTACGCTGCACCCCCTCTTTCGGAAACGCAACAGGCGGGAGGGAAAGCGGGTGAACAGCGACGGCCCGGCACACGTCCCCGTATGTGGCCGTGTGAGGGGGGGAGAGTGGGGGAAAAGGAGAGGGAGTGCGCCTAGATCGCTCCTTCACTCTCCGTAGTTGGCGGGGGGCGGGGGCACACGTCATCGGGGCGAGGGTGTCACAGGCGCCCGACCAACATCAAGGCGGAGAAAAGGAGCAAGCGAGGGCCAAGGGGGTGACGGGATGGCCGTCGCCACCATCGCCCTCGTCGGTCGCCTACCGTAGCACCGTGTCAATGGAGAGGAAATGGCCAAGACCATACAGGTTAAGGGGAAGAGGAAGAGAGACACGGCTGACAAACAAAACATGAACACTAACACACAGACAGGAACAGACAACAGCCACGGGATACCTCGGTCCGCGCGCGCAGGAAGGGAGAGGCCAGGAACGAGAGAAGGGAAGAGAAGACGGCGCACTCCGCGGGCGGCGCCTCCGCCAGTGTGAACTCACAGAGAGACGAGGGAGAGAATGAAAAGAGAATGCGGTCGAGAGAAACAAAAAAGTGAGCACAACACAACACACCGACGCTCAAACGCGAGAGACAACAACAGCAGCGGCAACAGTGCAGCGGCCGGGGAGGGAGGGGGGAGGGAGGGAGGAGGGAAGGGAGGGAGGGAAGGGAGGGAGGGAGAGAGAACAACCAAAAAAAGCAAAAGTGATTCGGTGATCTCCTCTTTCTTGGCATCTTTTCATATTTACTTTGAGTTTGCTGTTTTCATCCTCAGCGCTGTGCTGAGAGCGCATTACCGCTTAAGGTGGCCTCATTTCTGCCCTTCAGCACGTACAGAGCAAGAGAGAGAAATGACAGCGGCACACATCTACGCCTGTGCAGCGAGAGCACAAGAACGAATGCGCGTATGTGTGTGTGTGTGTTCGTCGCCTGCTCCACTGCACAGCACTGAAGCAGAGAAGAAACAATGAAGAGAGCAAAAAATATAAAAGGGCGATGATGTCCCACACAAAGTGGGAAGAAGAGAGAAAAGAGAAGCAACGCGCTGAGCGATGACAACAACACAGCCATTCCGCAGCCAAACAAGCGAATGAAGAGAAGGTACGCTACACACAGAGACATGCATACATACTTACATACCTATACATGTACAGACCAACAGAGAGAGAGACGTACATAATGCTACGCCCCATGACGAGCGAGAGGGGCGGCGGTGGTGGTGAAAGTGGGTGAGAGAAAAGGGGCAGAGGCACAGACACAAGGGAAAAGTGTACAGAGAGAGTGTGTGTGTGTGTGCGCGCGCGCTGCTGCTGCTTTTCTCTCTCAGCTGCGTAGAGAGAGGAAATAGGCTGGCAGAAACGCGCGCACACACACACATATATAATTCAAGGCGCACAGAGAGGAGGGAAGAAGCACACGGGTGCACACACACGCATACGCGCCCGTACGCACAAAGGTACGCGCGCATACGTGTGCGAGCCGTGAGCTTCACCCACTACAGCGGCGGCCGCCGCTGCGTATATATATATAACCTCCTTTGCACGTTGCCTCCCTTTCACGCCTTGTAACCGTGCTCCCGGCACCCAACACCTCACCTCTTTCACCTTCTCAGCTCCTGCAAAGCGCCACTGGCCACCCGCAGCGAAGGTCGAAAGACATGAAGAGCGGTGCTCAGTTGGGCATCAGCAGACGCGCCACATGTGGAAATCCAGCCTCCATGGCGCACTCCGCCGCCGTCATGCTGCGGGCATTATGCATCGACAGAAGCAGCGGGCCAGCCGTGGGGTGCGAGTAACGCAGCCACTGCGCCACCTCTGCCTGGCCGCCACATGCTGCAGCGTGCAGAATCGTGTTACCACTCTTTGCCGCTACAACAGAGCGCAGGTCAATCATTGGCTCGGCGGGCTGGGGGCACAGCAGCACCTGCAACACGTGTAGCTGACCATTCCACGCTGCGATATGCAGAAGACTGCGGCCCGAGTAGTCCAAGCACTCGAGAAAGCCGTTTGTGAGGCTGGGATCAACTTGGCGGAGTCTCTGAAACACCTCGATGTTTGTGCCAGTGGCGGCGACTTCAAACAGGTACTGTTTGTCGGCGTAGATCTGCGCGGCAGATGTGATGGCAAAGGCCTCGGTGCCGAGTTGGATCTCGCTGCGGGGGTTGCGGCGCTTCGGTGAGGTGGTGCCGCTGGCTACAGACGTCGACGCGTAGGCATCGCAGCGAGTAGCCGAGTAGGGAAAGGCGGCACCAGCGCCAGCGCCTCGCGCACCGGTGGCGGTGAAAGCCGGAGCAACACCGCGGTGGGCAGCAACAGCTCTGGTCGACGTGGAGGAAGGGGCAGCGACGGAGGTCTCGGCAGGAAGTGGGCTGGCGACGAAGGCGACGGAATTGCTCTGTCTTTGCGGGGACAGTGCAGCAGGAGTGGAGCGGAGGCTGCCAGTCGTGCTCGAGGAAAGCGGCGGCGAGAGAGGTGGCACCGCTACCGGGAGCGCGCCAACCAGTGGCGGAGGCGGTAGGGCGTCGGCGGAAAAGCTGGTGATCAGGTTCCCCGACGAGGCGGGGAACTGGGCAACGGAGGGGTGGCGCGAGATCTCGCGAGACGAAGCGCGTGAGGTCTGTAAGAAGCTCGGAGTCGGGGTACCGTTGATGTTCGGCGGTATGACAAGCAGCTTCGTCTGCGAGGCCGAGGTTGGGGCCTGCGCGGCGCTGGTGTACAGGGAGCTGGCGGACGACGTCTGCATCTGGGTGTCGAAGGAGAGCGCGGCACTAGTGGACTCCTGAAGTGAAGCAAAGCGAGCCGCAGCCGGGGCGGCGGACGCCACCGGAAGCATAACGAAACTTCCCGAGGACTGTGCGTGCGCGGCGCCCGACAGCGGCGCTGCAGGGGCGTTGTGAGCGGTGTTGTTCGCGTAGTAAAACTCCGCTGACATGGATGGCAGCACTGGGTTGGCGGCGGCGGCAGCTTCCTCGGACACCGGCGGCGGCGGCTTCACGCCATGCACGGCGTAGCTCTCGTACCCATTTATGGGGGCCGCTTTCAAAGACATGTTAACGGCAGCGAGAGACGACGGGGGCGGTGCGACCTGTGGAATGAAGAAGGTGCTGTTCGCCGGCGGCCGAGCAGGTGTGAGGTTGGGTGGTGTGAGGTGGGCTCTCTGCTGCTGCATCGCATCAAGCATCGGGGTAAACGCGTCTGAGCCCTCCATCACAGCGGCCGTCGTACCCTCGATCGGCTGCAGCCTCGCGGTAGTCGCGGTCGGGTTCGTGGCGCTGGGGTTGGAGGCGAGCAGGCTGCTGCTGCTGTCGTGCGTGACAGAGCCCAGTATGCCGGCGTGGTCCTTACACGGGACGGAGGCAACAGGGATAGACGCTGGCCCGTTGCCGTCTATATTGTGCGCAGCGGGCACGGATATGGGCGTCACCACCGCAAGCGAAGTCTGAGGTGCTGCGGTAGATGAGGGCAGGCTGCTCAGCTGAGACGCCGAGTTCTCCGCAACAGTGGGGACCGCCGCCTCCGCAGGCATTGGGGCGATGCTGTAGGCGACGGTAACCGCACCGCACCCATTCGGTGCGCGCTGCGCCAGTGCTGCGATGCCGCCGTGGCTGAGCTGTACAACCTTCGTCGTCGTCTCCGGCTGCACGTCGAAGAGGGTGACTGTAGCGGTGCCGAGCGGGTCCTCTACGTCGATGTACTGGATCTTGTTGAAGGCTCGCAGTGTCACCATGGCCGGAAGCGGACAGTCGTGAAAGGTAAAGGTCGCGTTAAATATTGGGTTCAGTGACTTATTCACCACGGGCGTCGTCACGCACTGGGCCCCAATCGTGGCGGTGAAGAACGGGTTTGACGTTCCCCCCGGGTTGAGCGCGACAAGGCCCGCAGCCTTCTCGATTGTCAGCGTGACCACCGCGTTCGGCATTACTGCGTCACAAGCGGCGGCGGGGCGGGGTAGAGAGGGAAAGTCTACGAGGGGGAAGGGGAGGAGAAGGAGGGGAGGGGGGGGGCAGAGATTGAAGAGCGATCGCCAAAGACACGACGAAAAGCAATCAAAGAGGGGGAAAAAGACGATGGGAAGAGTGAGAGGAGCAGATGGCTATCGTGCAAGCGGGAGAGAGATGTTCCGTGTGTGAGAGAGAGAGGGGGGGATAATGGTAAGGATGAGCAAAGCCGACGCGGGGGCGTAGTGATGCATGTATGCGTGTTAGCGAGTATGGCGATGCCAGTAAGAAGCGGGGGAGAGACAGGAAGGCGGGGAGCACGGAAGAGAGAAGCAAAGTGGGGCGAGTAGGGCTCGTGAAAGAAAGCTGCACGGTGCGAGACAGTGCAGGAGGCGTTTCCACCACCGCTGCAGTTTCGCGGTGGCAGTGGCGTGCGCCGTGTGACCCGTTTGTTCCACACTTGGCAGAGAAGGCGCCATCGAGACGCATGCGTACCCCGCGCAGTGAAGCCCCTCTTCTATATCCCCCTCCCCCTCGCTGCCTGCGGGCTTGGGGAGTACCCACGCGAAAACCGCTGAGCAAAAGAGAGCGACGGCGCAGTGTCTCGCCATGCGCACAAAGGGCGTATGGACTGCGGGGGGGGGAGGGGGGGTTGGTGCTGGCGCTTAAAGACCGAAGTCTAAACCGACATTATCCGCTGCATTTATCAAAACAAAACGCGCGGGGCCATCGGCGCCGACGGCGGTGTGCACTGCCGCTACAGGAGAGCAGCAAACATCGGTGTGGGTTGAGGGTCGAGAAAAGGCGGACCTCAGCCCTCCCTCCCTCCCTGACTGCCTGCCTGCCTGCCTGTCGGCCTCTTCGACTGGGTAGAGAGAGAAGGGGAGAGTAAAGGAGGGGAGCGGCAAGTTCGCACACGAGCACGCAGACAGAAGAGTTACGAAGCTGGCAAAAAAAAAAAGAAACGACAGCCAATGCGAGGGTAAAGGTGCGCGGGGTTAGGGAAAGAAGAGGCAAAGAGGAGGCAGCGGATGAGGTGGCGCAGATGTGCGCAGCGCCACACAGCACAACCACCACATAAAGCAACGCTAGAAGAGTACCAGCAGAGGCACAGAGAGAGAAAGGGAGGGAGGGAGGGAGGGCGGTGACGACAGGGTGGTGTCGGCGCCCCCCTCCATGAATACGCCCAGGGCACTTATGTATAGGCGGATGTGAAAGTTTGCGAATGCGCGTCCCGGTCTCACCTCACTGCCGTCGCTCTCTTTTCACTCTATGAAGAGCGGTTGTGATGGCGGTTCTTGTCGTGCTTACGCGAGCAGCCGTCGCGGTCGCGGTTGTAGGCGTGCGATGACCATTGGCTGGTGCTGCGATGGCGCGGGTTTCGGTCGCGGTTACTCCGCGAGCCGCGAGCGTCACGACAGTCACTCCTGCCATCCCCACCACTATCGCTGCTGCTGCTCCCTCGAGACGCACCCACGGGTTTGGAAATATCGCCCTCCCTCACTTGCTGCTCGGTCCTCTCTGAGAACGGTGCCACACCAGCAGTGGCGTCGGCGGACGAGGTCGTGGAGACCCTGGTGGTGGTTGACTGACGGGAGCTGGGGAAACGCGTCGGTGCGTAGTGTGTCTGCACCTCCTCCACCACCTCCGCCTCCGGCGTCTGTGGGAAAGTCGGCGATGATGGTGCTGCTCCTGAAGCAGTCATCCTTGTACCACTCCCTTTGCCGCTGCTCGAGCTGGAGGGAGTCGAGCTCGAAAACGATGACGGCGGCGACGGCGGCGCTGACGCGGCAGTAGCAGCAGCAGTGGAGAAGATTTCAGCAGTGCTTGTAAAGAGCGTGTGGCGGCTCCCAAGCTTCATGCCAACGGCGTCCTCCAGCTCGGTTAGAATCGGATCGAAGTCCTCACGTAGCTGAGTAATGTCGCCACTTTGCATGATGCGCCGCAGCACTGGGGAGTGAAAAGATGCCGCGGCGTGCGGCGAGCTGGCGTGGCTCATTTCTGTCGAGCGCCGGCCTGGCTGCTCGCGTTGCTGCTGGCTAAGACGCTCTTGTACCTTCGCGGTGATGCCGCCACCGCTTCCACCTTGCCGCTCGTGATGGGTGCGGATTTCCGCCATGCGCTCCTCACTCCCCTCCAGCGCCGCCACTGCCGCGGGAACCTGATCGAAGATTTGCTTGCGCGCCACATCGCGAATGGCGGGCTTTGGCAGCAGCAGATGCTGCGCCATCACCACTTCCTGTTGCTGCTGCGCGTGGTATCCACTCGTGCTGGGTGGAATGCTGCCCTTCTGCTGCTGCTGCTGCGCCGCCGTGGCGTTTCCATCTGGTGCGAAGTAGAAATCGCTCAGCAGCTTTGTGATCTCCGCCGGCGGCACACGCAGGGAGTGGAGCACGTGCTTGAAGGCTTGCCGGCGACGGTAGGCGGGCGGGATGCGTAGAAGATGCCGCAGCGCGATGCCTGGCTCACCGCGGAAGCTCCACATCGAGGTGATCGCGTTCAGCGCGTTCGCCACGCCAGCGATGTGGAACGGCATAAACAGAAAGTGTGTGGCAAAGAAATCCACCAGCTTCAGCAAGTACGCCTCCTGCCAGGCGCGGTCCAGCTGCTCTGACATCATGCTCATGCGGTACGCGGCCACGTAGTCTCGGCCAAAGCTCACCTCTGCGTGAAAAAGCGGACAGGTGGCGATGGTGTGGCCGTGCTCGTAGCAGTGCCGACACAGATCATCATGAAGGGTGCGGCTCAGCTGCGACAAGAAGGCGTTCGTGTAGGTTCGCCGCGGTGGTAGCGGGTCGAGGGACGGCTGCACGGCCTCCGCGTCCAGCAGGGCGAGCAGCTGCACGCGCTTCTGCTCCACCTCATCCGCCGGTAGGCCAGCCGCGCGCCAGAGATCGACATAGGCGGTGTCAGGTGGCACCATCTCAACTGGAATGCGCCGCAGCACTCGCACGCCGTGGCTTAGCTGGCGCGTGGCGAAGCAGCGGCGCGTCAACATCAGCAGCTCCCGCACCAGCTCCGGGTGCGAGCGCATCATCTCTGCCGAGAGTCGCCCGCGGTTGTACTCGCTGTAGACGTACGCTGCAGCCGCACCGATGCCATCGGGCACGCAGGCAATCTCAGCGACGTTGCGTAGCACTATCAGCAGCCGTTCCACCTCGGTCGACGCCGCCGACAGCTCAAGACACTCCACAAAGGCGTGATCAGGCGAAAAGCAAAGAAGGCAGCACTGACGCACCGGCACGGCAGCCGTGCGAGCGGCGAGCGAGGCGTGCAGCAGCACAGAGGAGCAGCGAGAGCCAGCAAAGGTGTCGCTGTCACTTCTAGTCGCGGGGCCCTCCTCGGTAGAAGAGGCGTGGGTCAGCAAGGTTTGCGCGCTTCCCTCCGAGAAGCCGTTCATGCGCAGCACTGCCGCCGTCGTCGCAACGGACACGCATTCCACTGGCGCGTGTGAGTAGAGGCGATACGTCTCACTGCGCCGCTCAACCGCGGACAGCTTGACTATCGTCTTGTTCACTGCGTACACGAGCGGGTCGTCGAAGTCGGCGCGTCGGAGAGCCGATGGCTTTGCCGTGCCGGTAGACACTAGTGCCATCGGCCGTAGCAGATCAATGTGGACGATCAAATACCGGTAAAAGGCATGCAACCGCTCCGGCCCCGCCGTGGTCCAGCCGTCCACCTGCGCCTTCAGCCGCCGCCGCAGGCGCGCGTCGCCCTGGATGTCCACTAAGGTCGTGGCAGCGGCCGACGAAGGCGCGCCGGCAGCCCCATTGCTGCCGCTGCTGCCGGACAGAGCCAAGCGCTGCACCCTCTTGAGCCACTCGTCTAGCCGCGGGCACGTGTGCGATGCGTGGCGGGCGTCAAGGCACATGCAGCACGTCTGCGTCACCTGCATAAAGTTGACATGCCTCACTACCGAGGCGGGGTAGCCGGCGCTACTGCAGCCGCTGGCGGCGGGCCCCTTGGACGCCGTCGCCGGTGCCGGTGGCGGCTCCAGCAGCGCAAGCGCCTCCGCCTCAGTGACATTGAAGTAGTGCACCATGCGCAGGTAGGCCTCCATCGCACGCTGCGGCGGCGGCACGTGGCAGAGGACGAACGCGGCGCGGCGGTACTGCTGCACACGGCTCAGCAGCAATGACAGGCAATTTGCGTCAGATGAATGTAGCTCAGCGAAGATCTCGCGGAAGGGCGAGGACACGAAGGCCGTGTATGCGTCCACGACAAGCCGCACGCACGGCCTTCCTGGTGGAAGCAGCACTGACGGAGATGAAGGCGACGAGGACGTCGCGGACTCCAGCTCCTCGTCGGACGGCGACAATGACGTGGCTGCATGTCGAATGCGCTGCGACAGACGCTCCAGCACAGCGCGCTGCTTCTCCTCCGGGCTTAGGCTGATGGCGGTGCGCACGCGGTCTTCCCCAGTCGCCGACTCGGATGCAGCGAAGTTGCGAGTGACAATAGGGCAGAGGTGCCAGTCGTGCTGACCAAAGCAGATTCGGCACGTCTGCGCTCCGAAGATGGCCTCAAAGAACATGCCATCCGCGCCTGGCCGTGTCAGGTCTGCCTGCCTCAGCGCCTGGTAGGTGGGCGACATCTCCTGGCCGAAGACCTGCGCCAGTGAGGACAGCGGCATGCCGAGACGCCGCTGAGAAATGGGAATGAGTCGCGTGTACACGTAGGCGGCCAGCACGCGTTCCTGCAGCTGACAGAGTACCTCCACCAGCCGTAGCAGCCGGTCCTGATCTGCCGGTGTCGCGCGCAGCTGAAAGATACGTCGGTACACCATCAGCAGGTAGCCGGCGACAATCGCGTCGACTGGCCGCTCCTCACAGTTCGATATACGCCCGCGCAGCTCTAGCATGATATCACCACTCGCCTCCGTGTAAGCAAAGCGCCTCCACGGCGCTCCCGGCCCCGTTTCAGCCCTGCATGCGTTGCACTGCACTCGACTGCACCACTCTGTATTATCCTCCTGGCACCATACACATACCCACGCGCCGTCAACGGCCTGCTCAGACCCCGGCGTCGCCTTCGCCGCAGTGGAAAGGTACTTGAGCGTCGACGCATCAAGCGCCTGTGCAGAGACAGGCAACGTTGTCGGCAGTGTCCCATACGTAACGCGCAATGTGGCGCTGGGGACTCCTCCAGAGGACCCGGCGTACCCGCCATCTCCGCCGTCTGCGTCGTCGCACACTCCACGCTGCGCCAGCACGTACCGCCGTGCGGCGCGCTGCAGCTCAAGCCGGCGCGAAGACTCCTCCATGGCTGCCCGAACATCCAGCACCTGCGCACCGCTTGCCGCCTCGCCTGCAACAGGGAACAGCGCCAACTCGTTCGACACGGAGACACCGGGGACTAACGGCGCCCCTGCGGCGGCACTGGCGGCCAGTAGCAGCGATGACGATGGTGATATATCCAGTGCACCGTCCTCTCCGCCTTGCTCGGTGCTGTCGCGCTTCTGAAGGTGCCACCGAAGAATATCAGCCGCGTCACGTGGTGGGTGGAACAGTGAAACGCTGCTGCCCGACCCCCTCGCGCCATCCTGCTGCAGCCGACGCACGCTGGCTGAGAGTCGCTGACGAGTCCGCTGTCGCCGCTGCTTGCGCTGTGCGCGCTGCCGCTCCACATGTTCTGCCGAGAGCCGGAAACTCGGGATGGTGTCGGTGTCCTTCGCCGGCACCACCTCCATACAGTTCGGGCACACACGGTCAACGTACACGTCGTTCTCCGGCAGCACGCTGGCACAAGCGGGACAAATCAGATCGCGCAGCACGTGGAGGAAAGCGTCACGGTGCTCTGGAGTGAACAGAACGACGTTATCGATCACGGCGTTGTACAGGGTGCTCAGCTCCTCTTGCAGTCCGAGCCGGATCAGCGTTCGCGCGGCGGGGACGAGGTGGCGATGCAGCGGCGGCTGAACATGCACGCCAACGTCAACGAGCAGCCAGCGGAACAGCTTGCGTGCAACTTCGCGGGCCTCGTCGGTGTGGTGTGACGGGTCCAGTCGATTCAGCAACCATAGCGACATATCCACGCCATCGATGATGTGCCGCGCCGACACGCGACGGGCAACGTTCAGTGTCAGCCATGGGTCCGCACCGTGGCAGAGAACCTCCATCGCGTCGATGCAGAGGTCACCCGCCTCCTGCGGCCCCAGCTGGGTGTACCAGAGCGGATTCTCGCGATTCAGCTGCTGGAACACGTGCCAGACGAGCTCCCAATGCACCATAGGCAGAGACGCATGCGCTCGGCCAGCGGCAGCGGCGGCCGTGCCTCGGTACCGCTGAGTCGCAGACAGCGTAGCCACCTCCTCGTCCTCTTCGTCGCTGCCGTAGACGGCGTGCAATAGCACGTCGCGTGCCTCACGCATCACCTTGAAGAAGACCAAGAAAGGCGCGGGGTGCGGCATGACGGTGCGGGAGAGGCGCGGGTACAAATCAGAGCTCGCCCTCTCGCTGTGGTGGCGTGATCGTGTCTGGTTTTCGATAGCAGTCGTGGTGGGGGTGGTGGCTCTTGGGATTCTACCCGTAGAGCGCTCGTCCACAGCACTGAGTTGGGCCTCCACCAGGCGTTGGGCCGCCACCACCTGATCGCGCAGAAGACGGCAGCTGTGCAGATAACGACGCAACACATGTAACGCCAGCAGCGGCGAGGCCTGCGCCGCGAAGGAGACACCGCAGCGCAGCAGCACTTGCGCCGTCATCGTAGCGTCGAGGCCGTAGGCGATGCCATGGCGCGAGTTGATCATGCGCAGCGCTGTCGTCTCCCACAGCGCACGAGCCCGAACTGCCGGTGACGCTTCGGCAGAGCCGCCCGCCTGCACTCCCTCCCGTTCCACATCCGCCAGCAGCGCTTGAAAGGATGAGTGACTGTAGAGCGTGCCGGCTGCACCAGAGGCCCGGAAGTCACCTGCAGCTGGCGATGCATCACCGTTGTAGTGCTCCGCTGCGTAGCCAAGCTCCACTGCTCCCAGCGCGCACCACCGATTCCCGTTGTCACCACCTGCAACTGTGCCTGTAGGCACCAACGCCATCACCGGTGTTGCTGACGACTGACCCTCGTTGGTTTCCGACGCTAGCTGCGCACTCTCCTCACCCTCCTCGTCGACAGGCAGTGCTTCGCCTGCGACAGTCGAGTCGGTCAAGAGGGCGCCTCCGACCTCGCTCTTCGCAGGTGCGAGCACTATGGCACACGCACGAGTGTCAAGAGCCCCATCTGGCACAGCAATGGCATCCAGTTCCGGCGCCTCCAGCGCCGAAGCGTCCACTGTCGCAGCCATGTGGCTAAGGTGTACAGCACTCGGGGCAGTGCTCAGTGAACGCTGGCGCAGTGCCCCGAGGAGCGCGCTTTCACCGGCACGCGTCAGCACCGGCTGCGCAGAAGCCCGCGTTTCGCGTGACGAGCTCCGCAAAGTCGACAAAGACCCTTCGCGCAGCCTCAAGAGCTTCCACAGCAAGTGTGAGTGTGGTAGCTTCGACTGCCCTGCCATCACCACCAGCTGTGACCACGCATGTGGGGTGATCCACTCGACCGGCATGTCCATCACAACATCGACAGCGGTGTCGAAGAGTGACTCTTGCAGTGTCGCCTCCAGTAGCAGCGCCCGTACCTGGGGAGTCTGGTAGAGCACGCGCGCCTTCTCGTCGTTGCGCAGTCGCACCGCAACGCGGTCCAGCGCGAAGCCCGCGGCGGCGGCCGTGCTGCGGTCTCGGCGGGTCGTGTGCATCGTGGCAAGCAGCGCCTGGCATACAAACGACGCTGCGGGGACCCGGTGCCGCAGGATCATGTCAAGGAGGACGGCCGGCGCGGGGGCATTGGGGTGGTGGAGGAGTCGCTGCGTGGCGTATGCCACGTGGCCACGCTCGATGTAGCGATGCAAGAGGCGATTAAAGGGCTCGTACTGCTGTATGCGCAGGTGCGCAGCATCGTGACGCAGCACTGACGGTGACGCGCGGGTAGCGGTGGCCGACGACGGCGATGATGACGGCCGCCCATCTGGCGAGGAAACACATGATGAAGAAACGCTGTCGGTGCCGGACGCAGGCCGCAACAACACCGAGGGGAAGACGGAGACGCGCACATTGCTAGCACAGGTGCGTGAGCGGCCAAGATAGCTACCATGGTTGCCTCGGCCAGCGGCAGCAGAGACAGCAACGGTGCTGTGACGCAGCGGTGGCCGTTCTTGGAGATGGTAGGCGCCGCCAGCGCACTCCGGTACCTCAACCCCTGAAGAGATCGAGAGGTAGTGAAGGGATGCGTGAAGGCGGTGACGTCGCATGATGGAAGCCGCGAGAATTGCACCAGAGACCTTTTCACCGCCCCCGCCACGAGCGGCAGCGACTTTAGCGGGTGCATTGCGCGACACTGTGGAAGGAGGACGAGAAGAGGTGGTAGACGATGCTGAGCGGCCGCCGTGCTGCGCCAATCCGAAGGTGGTCTGCACGGTCTCACCGTCGTCAGTTTCCGTCGCGTCATGGCCACTGTTGTGCTTAGCGGCTGTTGCGTACGACTGCATTGAAGTCTCGTGAGAGGGCGCCACTGTGCTAGCGCCGCTACGTCCGCTGTACATGCTCGCGCATCGAATGGCGTGAGCGAGCGGTGACGCTGCAGTAAGGCCAACAAACGGGATAAGTGTCGTCGACGCCGAGGCGATCGCTCGCAGCCCTGTCATGGGCCTAGAAGCACTCATGTGTCGGCGGCCGCCGTCCCCACCGTCACCGCGGAGAAGCAGTACGCCCTTCAGCAGGGTGCTACCCGGCTGAAAAGCCGCCATCCTCATCGTGGTAGCCGCGGCATACGCTTCGGGCATGCGGACAGCGCTGCCGCCACAGCCGCCGCACGACAGCGGGGTCACGCTTGAGCATAGAGGAGCTGCCAGCAGCGAGGAGGACGGGATATGTGCTCGCGACAGCGCTGCACCCGCGCTGGCAGAGCGTCTCGAGGATGCAGCGGCTACACCAGCAGGGGCTGTGGGTATGGCCATGACAGCGCACCTGCTCAAGGCGGTCGTCCCGTACGGACAAGAACCGGCACGCAATGATGGCGGCGGCGTCTGGCACCGCCACACCCACCGCAATTGACTCGATGACGAAGACCGAAGCATCGACGGGGAAGGCATGGCACGTTCGGGCCTTTGACGCTGAACTGTGCTGATAGGCGTATGCGAGTGCATGAGGGGGGGGGGGGCGATATCACACCCGAACGTGCGCTCTCGCCGGTATGGCAGAAGTCGCTGCGGCCCCCGTCGGTGCAGGAGAACCTCGCCTCTGTTTGCCTTAGCCACCGCACGCGAGCAGATCTTCGCAAACGTGTGTGGGGACGTGTGTGTGTGTGTGTTTCTTTCGCCTACGTGTCCGTCCGCGTCAGTCGCGCCACCGCGCAGAGGGAGAAGGGAGAGGAGTGGGCTCCTCGCACACACACACACACACACGATGGTTGTTGCGTATGGGAGTGTTCCGCGTCGAGCACACACAAGCTTGACAACCTCCAACCTCCCTCTCTCTCTCTCGCGCGCGCGCTTGATCGGTCTCGGTTGCCCCTAGACACGTCTCCTCTTCACCTCTCTTTTCGCTCTCCGCCGCTCTATCGATCTCGAGTTGCAGGAAGGAGGGCGACGAGGCCCCTTTGTCCGTCGCCCCGGTGCTCAGCTCTCCCTCGAAGCTTCTGTCGGCGTGTGTGGCGATGATGTCCTCTCTCCTTTACATATATGCGCACGAGCGTGTTGGCTGATATTGCGTCGCGATTCCTTAAGCCGCTCAACGTGTGCGTGCGCGTGGGGAGGTGATAACGATGCCCCTATAGGGGGATCTGTGGCGTGGAGGTGGGAGGGGGGGGGAGGGAGAGGGGGGGGGACGCTTTGCTTTCAGGGGGGAAACGCATTGGCTGTTACTGCTGCGACTCTGAAGATCAATCGAGAAAGAGAGAGAGAGAGGGGGGGGGAGGAGGAGGAGAGATGGCGCAGGGAAAATAAAAGAGGAGAAGTATACGTCCTCTGCATCAAGCAGGTGAGAAGAGCCAGCCGCACCGGCCCCCATGACATCGACGTCGACGTCGTGAACGTGAACAGAATGCCACAGCTGAGGCACATTCGCGTCTGTGATGGGGGGGGGGGGGGGGGGCTTCCGGTATGCGTGAATGTCCATAGGCAGAGGTGGGAAAGAGGGTACACGGGAGACAATTATGGTCGCACCCCCGCCCCCCTCCCTCTGTCTTGTCCCGCCCCCCACACACTCACACACACTCACACATACACACACACACACACACAATGCACCCACTAGAGCAAGAACCGACAGACCGATACGCACGTTCGTAACGTGTACAGGCCATTCGCCGACATGGGCCAGCAACAACTCGCCTTTTGCGGGGCTCATTCTACCAGCCGTCGCTGCAATCGCGTGCTGCGATGCACACACGTAGAAAGAAAGGGCCCTGGCCACCCCTCGACTCTCCGACACGGACCCCCCGCCAGGACTCCCCCCGACATCACCCTCTCGCGTTACTTCCGTCCTCACTGAAAGACGCGTTCCGGCTTCGAGTTGAACAGGACAGCGCTGCGCACAACACCGACAATTTCGTAATTTTTGTAGACCGTCGCTGCAGAAGAGATGTTGGAGGTGCTCGCTGGCGAATGAGATGAGAACGACCGGCAGTCCAGTGCGGTATCCTCGACGTTCTCCGCCTCGCGAGGACGCTTGAGTCCCCTGACACTCCTAGGCGTGCTCTCCGAAGACGCCGATTTCGACGCACCACAGGTTGGGTCCGCGGAAGTCGGCCCACGTGCGCACGCATCGTCCTTTTCACCGGTATCGAAGTCATCGAGGAAAAGAGAGTTGAGGGAGAGCATGTCTGGGTGCTGATGAAGCCACTCGGAAAATAACATCGTCACCTCCGGCGCTACCGATGACGATGATGCAGCGTCATCCGCCGGCTCAGCGACTGGTGCACCCCCACCTTCCCCGTTACCCGCTGTCAGCAACTCCCGAGCGTGTGTGTCGTCACGCACTACCGGCGTGCGAGCCATCTGCCGACGCAGCTTTCGCATACGAACAGGTGTGCACTCCCGCAGCACCAGCCACGGGTGCTTGAAGCTGAACCGACTGCCATGAACCCGCAGCGTGTCGATGCAGAGGGTGCAGCGGTGCCCATTGAGGCGGTCCTGCACCACGTGGCCGAGTGGCACCTTCACAACAGTGGCGCGACGAGAAGCAAAGAATGAATTTGGTCCTCGAGGAGGAGCAGCAGGAGAAGCGCCGGTTGTGGATGACGGGCCACGCAGCGCGGATGCAGGCCCACATAGTGAATCTGCAGCGCCGTGCCGCCGTATCGCAAAGTCTGCGTCTCCGCTGGGGCCAGCCGTGGCGTGAGCGCTGCACTCGCCATCCTCTTCGTCACTGGTGCTGTCACTACAACAACTGCTGCTGCTGCCGCTGCCGGTGGAGAGAGACAGAAGTCCAATGTCCGTGCCGCTGGTGCCCTCCCCTAACGCAGTGCCGCTGTTGGTCGCCCCGCTCCGGCGCGGCTCACGTCGTGACGCGCGTCGACGCTCCTTGGCATCTCGCGCGGCGCTCAGCGCCTCCTCTGTGATGACGATCTTGCCCTGCAGCTCGATGATGTCCATCACTGGCACGACCGTCTTCGCGAAGACGCGGATCATCTGCTGGGGCGGAAGGAGAAAGGCAGAGCTAACAAAGCGCACAAGTCCGAGCGGCTCTCAGCACCCCAACGACGGTTATGTTGACTTGCTGGTGGTGACACTCAGCAAACCAGGTCACACTCCATCCAAAGCGGGCGTCGCTTTCTAGCGGGCGTGCGGGTGTGCGTGTACGTGCCAACGTAGTGCTGCTGTGCCCGCAATGGCGGCCCCCTCTCCGTCCCTCGCCCTCTCACCCTTCTGCGAATCTTCGCGCTCGAGCTGAAGAGTGCAAAGACGAATGGGCGGGGAGGAGGGAGGAGGGAGGAGGCAGAAAGGAGGAGGGAGGAGGCAAATACGAAAGTTTGTGCTGACGAAGTGCCCATGTGATCTCAGGCGGGCGCTCGTTTTTTTTTTGGCAGCGCCGCTGATGCAGCCCGGGGGTGCCCTGTCGCTGCTGTTTCGCGTCCACTGGTGAGAAGCGCATGACAGAGCATTCAGCTCACGCATGCAGGCACGCACGCAGCAGGGCCCAGAAAGAAAACACGAGTGCGGGGGAGAGGAGATGGCGTGAGAGAAAGCTCAAGAAGCGAAGGGCGGCAACGGTGGAAGAGAGAGAGAGAGAGGGAGGGAGGCTCGCATGCAGTGCATCCGGGCAGGAGAGCAAACGCGTATGGGAGGGCAGAGGTAAGCGAAAAGATGTACACGTGCACACCCGCGCCTATCTCCGCTCACCTGTCCTCTATGAAGCTCTGCCTGAGTGGTGTGTGTGTGTGTGTGAACGCAAGCGAGTGCGCGACTGTGAACAGGTGGACACGCTACCAACGCCTAACAGCGAACGGAGAGAGAGAAAAGAGACAACCCTACAAGCACACGTACGTGCACACAAACACACACGCTGAGCGAGAGGGAGAAGACGCGAGAGACGCACCTCACTTTCCGCTCTTCCTGTTCACAACAACGACACGAGGGGAGAGGGGGGGGAGAGGCTCGCACTACATGCACCTCTACACAGCTTATGTGTCCTTCACCCACGGATGCGGCAACTCGCGATCTGGGTAGTGCTCACGCCAAATCTCCCTCATAATGTTATTGCGACCGATAATCTCGCCATGGAAAACGCCGAGGTTATACTTCCAACGGAAGGATGTGAGCATGTCAACCCAGTCTGGATTCACCGGGTCGGGCCGCAGATTGCGCTGTTCAGTGTCCTCAACGCAGCGGTAGTACGTGTCACGCTCCTTCTGGCATTTCCACGAGGTCCACATCTTGTCCTGCAGGCAGCGCGCCATTCTCTTCTCCACTTCGGCACAGCGGCGTTCAGCCTCGTCCCGGACAGTGCTCTTCAGCTGCCTCGCTACTACCGGCGGCAGGCGCAGGGCCTGGATGTGGTCGATCGTATCGAAGTCTTCGTTGTAGATCTGTTCAATGAGGTTCATGTGAGGGGTGAAGGACGTCGCTGCACTGCTGTCACCGACGCCGCCTCTCTCCACCTTTGCTGACGCTCCTGGTCGGCGCTTCGCGTATGGCGACTTCAGGTGCGCGTAGGCCTTGCGCTTCGCCGCGTTTTCCTCGGGCGTGCTGATACTTGAATAGAGCGAGACATCGGGAGTGACACCGAGGTCGGCGTCACTAACATTACCTACCGAGCCATCCCACCTCTTGGCCATGTCTTGCTTCTCGCCAGCAGTGGTCGTGGCAGCCAGCACGGCAGACGACGAGGACGACGTCTTCGAACCCTTGGCGCCCATTTTCACTTTGGGCACAAGTCAGCCAGCAAGGGGTGAGGGAGACCTGCGAGAAGGCGCCCTCGCTGTAGACCCGCTGATGGGGGCGGTAGTGGAGTTGGAGGGCAGGAAGACAGGGAGTAGTAAAGCGCAGACACACAAACGTGCAGAGAGAGAGGGGGAAGACACTTTAGCTACGCCGCTTCCTAATCGCTGCTGACGGTGGGAAAGGGAAGTGAAGGAGGACAAGAGAGGAGGACGGGGGGATGGCAGGCAGAGGCATGAAGTTGAGAAGAGGCCGCGGCTCAGTAGAAGGAGGAGGAGTAGAGCGGCGCGCGATGCGTGCAGAGTGTGGAAAACTCACGGAGTGGGCTTCACCTTTGCGTGCGTGTGTGTGCATTCGCCGCGGCGCTTTTCGATGCTTCGTCCCATCTCAAAGCGATATTTTGTGTTTCCTTGTCGCCCTCCTCTCCGCTAGTGACGCCGACGAGAAATCGAGCTCACCTACAACGCAGACACATCACGAGAGAGCAAGTGAGAAACTGAGGGAGAGGGGGAAGAGGAGGAGGAGGGGGGGGAACAGATCTCGTCCTCTCCCTCTCCCTCTCACGCTGCGGTGAGGGAAGACACCGGTAGAGCGAGAGGCGAGGAAGGAGAGAACAGGCGAAGCAAAATACAGAAGAGCTCATGCGCACATCACCACCACCACCGCCATGCAACACTGCGTACAGGGGTGTGTGGGGGGGTGTCGAGGTGGTACGCCTCTGTGCTGACCCCACCCCTGGGTGAGTAAGTGAGAAGACTGGTGCTAATATGGCTCGAGAGCCACTCTCCCACCTATGCTGGTACCACAGAGTCCATTAACACACCACGCCAGGCACGCAAAGCGAGACACACACACATGCGCGGGCAACACCTCGCGCCGCTGAATTCACTGCCAATAAGATTTCACAGAAGAGGGAGGAAGCCGTTGAAAGGGAGGGAAGGAGAGAGGGAGACGCTGAAGTGGTCAAGCACCAAATACGAAATAAATCAGCACAAGCAAAAGTGACAAAACACGCAACGACATCGAAAACACACACGCCGAAACACACGCAGAGAAAAGTAACCACCGAAATCAGCACTGCAACAGCATCACCATCCAGGAGCTACACGAGCATGTGCACAACGAGAAACCGAAGAGAGAAAGACAGGGGGGGAAAGATGGATGGAGGGGCGGATGTGTCAAGGGGGGGAGCAGGAGGAGGAGGGGGGGAAGGAAGGGGGGCGCACACATACACATGCCCACAGGCAACCCTCAAACACCATTCCACTCGCATTCATCGTTCCGCTTGTCACACTGCGCACGGGTGACTAAAAATGACGGGGGTGTGCGGGTGGCTCGATCCAGGGTGGGGGGGGGGACTTAACGAAGGGGAAGCGAAAACAACGACGAGGACGGAAGAGGAAAAAAGTGTAAAAAAGATAAGAGGCGCACACACACACACGCACACACGTAAGGAAGGCGGTGGAGTCCGAGTAAACTGAGAAACAGAGGACGTCTTCAGGCGCGGTGTCACGGCGCAGGCTCCCTTCTTGAGATACGCGAGAACCAGTGGTCATGGCCGTACGGGCGAGCGTGGCCAACGCGTCATCGATACAGTGTGGTCACCTGCAACTCCGCGGCGTGCGAGTCGGAGACCCGGAGGAGACAGAGCGGCTGGATAGCTCCTCCGCTGAGTGATCCGCAGGTGCCATGCACATGGCGTCGCCGTTGCTCACGACGGCTCCTGCGGGCATTACATCCTCCTCCGCCAGAGGTAATGTGGACTCGTACTTAGTGATTGGTGATCCGGCATTATTCCACATAGCGCTACTGGATGTCGCCACCACCGCCACCTCCTCACCAGAGGCTGTGGAGACCGAGTAAGGCCCCTGTTCGTCACTGTTGCTGGAGTATACGGTCTGGCGCGTCACAGCCTCCCCGGAGGCGGCGGCAATGGCGGCGCGGTCGTCCTCAGAGATCGGGTGTTGATGCTCGTCATCATCGTGCAGCCCAGAGGCGATCAGGTAGGACTGCGCCGACAACTGTGCCTCCGTGTAAGGCTGTAGGAAGGCGCTCTCTGCCGCAGATGTGATGGCCGTGGCGTTGGAGACCTCAGGCGAGGCTCGGAAGCCCACGAGAGGTGGTTGATCAGCGTCCTCTACGCTGCTGTCGTGCAACTGCGGCAGGTGCTCTTGTGCCAGGAGGCCAGCTTCGATGTCATTCACCCCTACTGAATCATTCGGCCTGCTCACATGCTCCGGCTGGAGCTGTCGTTGAAAAGGGGCCACTGCCGCTCTCTGCAGACCGCTGATGCTCGCATCGTCGTTATTGGGCAGAGGGTTAACACCTACCTCCTCTCTCTCCATTGCATCACCAATACACAGTGCGTACTCGACAATGGACTCGGCCTCCTCAGCATCTGGTGGTTCTCTATCAGTGGCGGCTGCTGGCGCAAGGGTGTCCGTTGGCGGCGCTAAAGGCAACTGCTTTGGCGAAGCCTCAACTTTTGCTGTCCGCTTCGCTTTGGGGTTGCACACACTGGTGGCCGACGGGCGCGAGACGGAGCTCGACGCCTGAGTCTGCCGCCGCGCTTTTCTCCCAGGGCCAGGATTGGCAGCGCCGCCACGTGAGCGACGAGCAGCAGCGACCGTCGCCCCAGAGGCTGGCCGCGCACCGGCTCCTTTGTGGCCCGGGGTTGTGACGGCACGGGTGTGACTGCCGCTTTTCTTCGGCGTTGAGCCGCTGCGGCTCAGTGACGAGCGGTGGGTCATTCCACGAGCCGTCTTGGGTGTGGCAACTGGGGTGGCCATCGCAGCACCGCCCGGCACCCACGGCTTCGGGTTCTCGATCAGCGGGACCAATGCTGACGCAGACGCCGGCCCAGCAGCAGCGCCGGCACCCTTCGTGGCTGTAGTAGCCGGTGCGCGGTTTGTTTTCCCTTTATGGGCCGTGGCACTACGGAAGGCGGCGGATGCCCTCCTTGATCGCTTCTTCGGAGCGGCACCGCCTGGGCCAAGGGAGGAGAGCGGCCCTCTGCGAGAAGTGACGTTGCTCTCCTGCGGCTGCGGTAGCTCCCATGAGCCGCGCGATGAAGCTGCCACGGCGTAGTCGCGCTGGTGCGGCAAGAGAACCATGGCGAACGACTCCATGCTCGCAGAGGGAGAGATGAGTGACTCCACGGTATTGCCGTCACCCGCAGCAGCAGCAGCAGGAGCAGCAGCAGCACCTGGAGGGGTCAGAGGAGCCTCGATGTATGGCTGAGTTGGACGTCCCCCCCTTGTGGCGGTAGAGTCATCAGCGGCGCCGAACTCTTCCGCGCTTGTTTTGCTCGTAGCAGACGAGAATGCCAAGTTAGCATTCACACCTTGGTTGTCAGCCAAGGTGGCAGTGCTCGCGGCGACAGTCGGCAGTGACGAGGTGTGCACCTTGCTCGTCGTGGCAACCGCGGCATCTGCTCCGGTCGATATCACGAGCTTTGTCTGCAGCGGCGGGTTTGGGTTGGGCGAGAAGTCGTCGCTGCGTTTGTAGAGCGGCTTCCGCGGCCGCGCTCCGCTTCTACTGCCGTTGCTGTCGCTTTGATTAGCAGCCTTCCCTCCGGCCTCAGCTGGCGCGCTCTTTACCTCTTGCTCCCCTGGCAGCCTTGTCTTGGGCAGCACCGGTGCGTCCACCAACGACGATGGCGCCGCTGCCTTGTCGAAGAAGCTGGAGCCGTTGGGCTCAAGAGAAGAAACATCGCTGGTCTCCCCCTTCCCCGGCTTCCTTGCAGCACCAACGCTGCCGGTGAGCGAGGTGGCAGTGCTCTGGTGGGAGATGTTCGCCGCCGCTGCGGTGTTGGTGAAGCCTCTGTCAATGTCGATCCAGTCAGCCGAGGCCGATGCAGCGATGGAGGGGGCATCGAGGAATTCGCGGGAGCTCGGCGGTACCGAGAAGGCCTCAGACGCAGGCACGTCCATGCTGCCGGAGCAGAGGCTTGCCTGTCGCCTCTCGTACAGCTGCTGCGCATGTTGGGTATTGAGCGCCGCGGCGCCACTCGAGGTTCGCTGCGGGGAGAACAGGGGCAGCAGCGACACGTCCGGCACTGTGGAGAGACGTTCTCTGTTGTGGCTGTAGGTGAGCGTCATCTGATGCGCAGGGTCTGAAGCGGCGGCTGCAGGGGAAGGAACCAACAGCGAATTTGTGACCGGTGTGTAGGTGCTGCGGCACGTGTAGAGCGGCCGCCCCGTCGAAGGGACCCCGCCAGCGTTGCTTGCAGGGTAGCCGCTGGAGAAGCGCGCGTCCGCCTCCGCGGGCGCACCTAGGGGGGTAGAGGGAGGCAGGTAGCCGGCAACTGACGAGCCCTGCTCGGTGTAGCTACGGCACGTTTGGAAACGGTCCGACCCTGCAATTGAGCTCTGGCGAGTGAGCGGCGTGCTCGCGCCTCCAAAGCTGAACGTCGCCGGCACCTGCCGGTTCGTGCGCGCATTCCTGGCAGCCCTGGTAGCGGATGGAGTGGGGAAGAAAGCCTGTGGCTGCTGTTGAAACTGTTGACGCTGGCTATTGTTCAGCAAGGCGGCGGTGGGCGTGAGGGACACGGTGGCCACGAACGGTGGGCGCGACACAGACGAGGGCACCGGAAAGTTATTCGCGTCTACCGTGCTACTGTTGTAGTACCTGTAGTCGTGCGGCTGCTGGCTTGTCATGCTGCCACGGCTGATGATGGAAGCGTTGTCAGTGAAGCCAGCGACGCTGCTCGAGCCCTTCTGTAACTCCCGTGGCGTGGCAAATGCCGAACTCCCTGTCTCCACTATCGACGTGTCTTCATCTGAGAATATCATTGGGTTCGGCAGCGGCAGTCCTGTGCCACGGTGTGGGGCTTGGTCGAGTTGTTTTCTCATCTCCGCATTGTAAAAAGGCGTGGAAGCGAGACTCTGCATGTCCGACGAGCTCAGCCCTGAAAGTGAGGACTCGCCAACGCCGGTGTACTTGCCAGCGCCCAACTTCATCCCTGTGTCGTGGCCTGGAGGAAAGTAGGCTTCGTAGCCTGGTCCTCCCTTCACGGGGCTTGAAGATGCGCCGCCGTTCTTCATCGAGGGGGACACTGGTGTGATGGAGCTCATGGCGGTGACCACATTGTTCGCCTTCGCGGCGCTTTCACGGGATGGTGCTTTCGTTGAGATAAAGCCGCTGTTCTTGCTGAGGTCGCCGCTGGTGTTGCTGTTCCGAGGTTCACCGCTGGTAGAACAGGTGAAAGAGCCAGCACCGAGCGGCCTCGGTAAACCATCGACCTCTGAGTTGTGGTCAGAAATGGGGTACTGAGGGTTTGAGCTCGCGCTCGGCATGGCGTCGGCAACCGGGGCCTCGGGTGAGCCGCCATTGTTTCTGCTGGCGTCCGCTCCGGTCGCGCTGTCGTGGTTATGTTTTGCGCTCTTCGTCTTTGAGCGCGAGCAGGCGCCGCCCATTTTTTCCTGAATTAATGTCTCGCTAGAGAGGAGGCTAAAGGGACCACAGTCCAACAGCAGCCATAACAGCGATGATAGCCCGAAAACGAGTGGGATGGCAACACCAAGCGCGTGGGCGGGGCGGGGTGGGGTGGGGAAGACTGCCAGCACGCTTGGTCACGCTTCGCTGTTCGGTGTTCTTCGTAGGTGTGCGTGTGTATGTGGGGTGGGGGGAGGGGAGGGGGTAACAAGATAACACCTGCTTGAATAAGAAAGGGGGGAGGGGAAAGGGAAGCACAGGTGGCACCGCACGCGAGGCTCACACGATGCGAAGGGAAGACGACGACGGAAACAAACAAAGGAGAACAGCCGGCAATGTTGAAGTGCGGCGGTGGAAGAGGACAACGGCAGTGAGGAGGAGGAGGAAGAGGAGACTGGGGGAGATGATTCTACAGGCAACAATGGGCGTTTGGTGTGAGGGTCCGTGAGTGGCAGGGTCGTGGTGGTAGTGAAGCACACAGACGCGGAGAGGGAACGAGAACGAGGCGCCGAGAGGGAAGTCGGGGTATGGCGCCCTCTCTCTCTCTTTCCGCACGTGTCGGCCCGTACGTACGCTTGTGCTACGTGAGGAAGACAAAGAATACGCTGCCACACACACATGCACACGCACACACACACACACACACACGATCACCCCCTCTACGCAGGGCTCTCTCGCTTTTCTATGTTTCGCTTAATAAATAAGCGCGCGCCCTGCATCAGCGCGAAGGCGCAGGAAGAAGAATGAGGGCGACTTCCGCATAACAGCAAAGCTGTGGCCTGCAAGAAGCAGGCAGACTCAGGGGAGACACATGAATGTAGTGAGAGAGACAGAAAGAAAGGCAAGATGGCACGCTGACAGTTGTCAGTCGAGCACCTCACGCCACTGCACTCACGCACCACAACAGTCTTGACCGCGTTGCTCACCTCCCGCCACCACCGCTCGCTCATCAATGCTCGACTCTTCTCTGTTATATGGGGCTCGCTGCCCTTGGTGTTTCCTCCGACTTCGCGTGAGTGTTCTGACACAGCACAAGAGATGTAGAAAAGAGAGACGAATGCACAGCCGCACAGCTGTCTGTAGGAGAGAGAAACCAGAAGAGGTGAAAGATAGTTGACTCAACAATCACTCGTTCGCTCTCCCTCTCGCACCGCCCCGCCCCTCCTTCCCTTCCTTTCCCTCCTTCCCTCCACTCCCCACTTCATCACTCTTCGAGAGAGAGAGAGACAGGCAGACAGACAGACAGAACTCACTCTTGCTGTGATGAGGTGATGAAAGTGCCGCCAACAAAGGCGAGGAGTCGCATCACTCCAACCGCCAAACCGACCGAAGATACGTACATGCAGAGCGGCGCGCACAGAGGAGAGAGCGACAGAGAAACAAGAGTGGTACCGGAAAAGAGAGGAAGAAAGCCAGAAAGAGAGGAAGAGAGGGAGGGAGAAGTAGAGGCGCACACACGCACGGCTACGCAGGACAGACAGAGACCATTAGTCGCAAGCACGCATCTTCGCAGATCGCGCAAGATGTGAGGGAGGGAGGGAGGGAGAGGGGGGAGAGAAGAGGAAAGATGAAATGGGAAAGAAACAATGATTTTTCGCCGGAGGATGCGCAGAAATGAAGCGAGCATGCGAGTAGTTCCACGAAGGCGCACTAGAGAACACATAAGACACACACACACACGCACACACCTGTACATCGATGCACCACCATGTTGCGAACAACACACATCTACTTGTCATCCGACCATCAATGCAGTGAAGAGTGGGGATGACTAAAAAGGGGGAGGGGGGTGCGTGAGAGAGAGAGAGAGAAGAGTGGAGGGGAAGGGAAAGGAAGGGAGGGGAGGGAGGCGGAGTTGCCTTGCACATACTCACAGGCCCATCACGACATGAGAAATGAGAGTGTGTGGAAAGACGAAAGAAAGCGAGAAGCGCATCGACACAAAGACACCCCCGCACACCCATGCGGATGACTGGGGGAAGGGGGTGCGGGGGGGTGCGGGGGGTGCGGGTGCGGGGGAAGGAGGGGGGGGGTTGGCCACTACGGAAAACGTAGCGATGACACCGAAGAGTGGGAAGAAGAGGTGAAACATTACGCGCACAGACGCAAACAGGGCGAGCGAGGGAGGGGGAGGGGGGAAGAGGTGCTGCGCCTTCCCCCCCTCTCTCTCATGCGAAGTCATCAACAACCAGCGCAGCAAGAGAATGATGACGGAAAGTGACAGAAGGTAAACGAAGCCAGACGCAGAGGACATACTCAGAGCGGCAGGCAGGCAGGCCGAAGAGCAGAACAGAGAGAGAGAGACGCAGACAGCCGCATAGTGGCAGAGGCCTGGCGAAGGGTGTTGCTTAGGTGAATAGGAAAGCTGGAAGAGGCAAGCGTGGAGGACAGGCTTCCTCGCTTGCCTCTTCCAGCCTCCTCTCCCCTCCCCCGTCTTGGCAACTGTGGTACCTCTCTGCATGCGGTGTCGTGCGGAAAGAGAGAGGCAGGTGTTTCTAGCTGCAGCCCATCCTCGTTCTCTTGCCTTTCTTTCTCTTCTGCCAGCTAGATAGACGCGATGTTGCGCATCGGCGCCACGAACTTGGTCAAATTCAAACAGCCTCTTGCCTACCTGCGGCGTTGGCTGCAGCTTCTGCCACTCAGGGTCTTCGTATACCGCCACGTAGCCGTCAGTCGCAGGCACAGCTATAAGTGCTGCCGTCGTCTCACCTGGTAGCAGCACCGTGCTGTCGGCACCTTTGTGCTCGGTAGTCGCCCCCGTTGGCTCTTCCGGTGGCGGTGTTGACGGCACAGCCTCCCCGTTTGGCGCCCGTTGACGGAGCTTCGGGCGCGCGGTCGTTGCCTTGGTGCACGTGCGAGCATCTGCAGCGTCCCTGTGAGCTCCATCACCCTCTGCCACGAACCACGAAGACACCCGCTGGTGCTGTTACGGTATATGATGGGCGTGGTGGGGACTAAACACCCTCGTCTTAGTGGTAGACGCCGGCGTCGCGGCGTCAAGGATATCTCATCATGCGTGAAGTGCTCCCATCAAGACCTGCCGGCTCTAGCAAAGCAGGGCTTGTCGTCACCTCGTCCGTGGTCAACAGCTTGTCGATGATAACACTGTCCTCATGCGACTCGAGCGTGGTGCGGTGCTGTTAGCTGTACACATACAGCTCTGACGCCGTGTCGCACGAGCCCTCCGCGTCAACGGCGTCGACGTCGTAGCCATAGTGATTCGCCGCACGATTTACCGCGGCTCTCACTCGCAGGCCTGAGCGACTAAACAGGTGTTTCTGCGGAGGTTGCTCAGTAGCATAAAGGCCTTCGGAAGAGCGCTGCTGCTGCTGTGCTCGAGGTGCTGGGTTGGCCAGCCTTGGTCGCTGGCTGCTGTGCGAGTGCAAAAAGCCAGCGCCTAACGATGGCTGTGTCACCGCCGCCGCAGCACCAGTCGCTCCTGCTGCCGGCGCGGCGGGGGTGTACACGGGCTCAGATAGGTATGACGGTGGAAACTTCTCCGGCCCCTCATAGATGTACGCGTCCGCCCCCGATCCTGAAAGTCGTGATGCGCTTACCGCCGACATCGACGTCGCCGCAGAGTGCTGCGACGTGGGAATTGACTCCTCATTGCCCCCACTGTTAGCAGACATTGACGTCGCCGTGCCCGTGTAGGTGTCGGCTAGGCGCAGTATGGGGGCTTGGACGAGCCTAGTGTTGGGCGCCTCCATGGCGGCAAGCGCCGACGGGTCGAACGAAAGCCGCGGCGGCGCAGCGCCGGGAGCCCTCATGATGTACGCAGTGGGCGGGGGCATGTACGTCGTTGATGGGCGGTGCGCCTGAGGGCCGGCGCCAGGGGTCGGGTTCGTGTAGCCGCGACGGTACGGGATAGGAGAGGTAAACCCGCGCCACCACCGTTGAGACGCCGGCTTAGGCGGCCGCTGTAAGAATGACATGCGCAGGTCAGCCGGGCTCTCACGGTAGGCCAACCGACCCGCGCCCTGTAGCGACGCCACCTCGTCGTGGTTGGCGTCGGGAGAGTGGTAGTCTGCCACCATGCGTTCAGACACCTCGGTATTCGGTATCAACTCTTCACGAATGACGGGTGTTGCTGAAGCCGAGACCAAAGACGCAGTCGGCGACAGGGGCGCCGCAGCAGAGGCGTACTGCGGAAAGGACGCGGCCTCTGCTTGAGCGCCGCAGTCCTGGCGAACCGGCGGCCTCCGACCGTTATGCGCCTGTGGTTGAAGCATAGCGCGCTGCGATGACCGCCCTGACGGCCGCACAGTACCAGACGAAGACCCCCCGACGCTTGACTTCCGAGAGTAACGGCGCGGTGCGGAGGCATTCGACGACGCCACCGCCCTCGCGTGCTGACGCGTTGCGATATCTGACGGCGGCCGCGAGCGTGGTGTCTGGCGCTTTGGTGTCGGCTCCGGGATGCTCTCCATGCCGAGCGGCGTTGTCGCCTCCTCGTCGTACAGCGCTGGTGTCGCTGCCAGTGGCGGTACGGGCGCGGCTTCCGGTTGCTGCACCTGCGCCAGTGGCGGGGCTGAGCGGGGCAGCGAGAGCTCCACCTCCCACTCGTCCGCCGTCGCCTTCTCCGCACTGTGGTGGCTCTCCACTTCCGAGTGGATCTGATTGCCGGCGCTCGCCTCGTCTCGCTCGGGCTGCGGCTTCTTGGGTGACGAGGTGCGGCTTGCAGGCTGGTCCGGCTCCACGTTGGGGTTCTTGGAGACGTTGTCGGTCTCCACTAGAGCACCACCGTCACTCTGCGGATTCGCAGCGAACTCTAACGGTGACTGCGCTGTGTAAATCGAATCATTAGGCGCATTGACGAAAGCAACAGAAGCTTCAGCCGACTGCTGCGCTGGCGATTCCGGCTCCCCCTCATCCCCCCTGACATTGGTGCCCACCGCGGCACGCGGCTGCACCGGCTCGCTCACGCGCACCGTGACGGGCTCTAAGGGGTCAACACTGCCCACCAGCTCCGAAGGCGCGGCGTCTTCCGGAGTCTCTGTTGACCCCCTCCGCCTTTCCCTCCTCGTCTTGGAACTATTGCAGCCCATTCTACTCTGCTGTAGCGGTTTGGTGAGTGGCCGGGGGGGTCTGAGCGCGTGTCCGTTCACCCACTCCAGAGAAAGGAAGGAGAGTTGGCAGAGAGAAACGACGTCTATGCTAACGTGCAAAGATGAAACAACATAAAGACAAACCAAACGGTACCCGCGTCGCCTTCGTGTGGGTGATATCGCTGCTGCTGCTGCTGGTGTGGCCACTGTTGCGCAAGTGGGCCACCTTTTGCTGGCGTGTCGGCGTGTCGGCGTGCAGCAGCACGTGGGGCGTGTCTATCGAGCTTAGAGAGAGTGAACAAGACAACGGGGGGCGGCAAGGTGCAACTTTACAGAGAAAACACACCCGATGAGCCTCTCTCTCTCTCTACGTCAGTGTCCGCTAAGAGGCAGGAAAGAAAGCGAACAAATGTGTGTGGGGGGAGGCAGGGAAGAAAATCGAAGGGGAAAGCGCCACAGCGTGTCCGCGCACGTGTGGGGGCGTGCGTGTCGTGGGTGGCGTCTACGGGTGAGTAACAAACCAAAGGAGAAAGAGAGAGACCAGATCACTAACGCTGACTAGAGAGAGAAGGGAAGGGAGGAGAGGTGCGGTTTGACGAAGAAGGCGCGACGCAGTTGTAACCGGGCGTGGGAGGAAGGAGGGGCCGCAGAAGAGGAGGCACGGGACGTGGGACGCCGTCTGGGATATCAGTGAGCTTAGAAACGTGTCTGCGTCTTTAGCAGGTGCATTTTATGTGAGGAGCGCTGTTCTTTATGGGTGCACGAGCCAGGGGACAGGGGGAAGTGAAACCATGATGGCGAGGCGAGGGCATTGAAGAGATTGAGCCCGTGCGCTCCACTCTATCATCAGAAGAGCCCTTCTCTCGCCCATTCTCCGCCACTCAGCATGACCTCAAACCTCCCCCCCCCCCACTCTACACCAGGAGCTACCCCACAGGGGGCCCACCGCGGGGTGCGAAGCAGCCGTAGGCACGCGGCACAGCAATGCACAGACACAGTCAGCTGAGCACGACGCCGGCCTCAAACTCTGATAACCCCCACCTCGCACGTCGCCTCGCAGCCGCTCCCACTGCGCCGGTCGCCGCGTCGCGCATATCCTCGTCGGGGTGGCGCTCGGGCCCCTCCCTCCCCTCCCCACCACCACGCCACTGGGCAGCCAGGGGGCCGGGTGGGATACAGTCGAGTCAGCATGGCGCCGTGCCCATCAGGTGGATGGTGCGAGCACGCCCACTGCCGCGGCCCGCTCCGACGTCACGCCATCCACGGCCTGACCGCCGGCATCCGCAGCGATGCATCGCTCTGACCTCCCCCCTCCCCTCCACGTCGCCGTCGCTTGGCCCCGCCACCACCAGACGCGGCTCCGCATTGGCAGCGAGAGGGGCGGGCCTGCCGGGCTTCTCCCCCCTACAGAGAGAGAGAGTGGGTGAACCGGACCCCTGCGATGCCACGCGCACTGCGGCGTGTGGGTCCCTCTTGTCGTCAGGGAAAGAGAGAAGGAGGGCGTGTGGAAGTCTTGAGGCTACCAGAGATAGAAGCAGAGGGCGAGAGAGAGGGAACACACAGGCGGGTCCCGCCCACACGCCGGGGGAGAGGAGGAATAGTCACTACACCGATACGGAGGTGGCGTCGTACCGCGAGGGAGAGAGGAAAAAGGCAAGAAGGGACAAGGTCGCACTCGCTTCAGCCGTCCTGCGTGGGCCGGCTGCGACCGCACGAGTACGAGATTAACTTTATGGCGCATTCGCCATGCTCACTCGCCCGCGAAGAGAAAGCGAGAGAGCAACACCGCACTGCTTGTGGTGAAAAAGGGTAAGAAGGTCGCATGAGCGCATACGTGGGCAAGGATGAGAGAAAAAAGGTGCGAGATGCTCGTAAAGATCGCCAGCATCACCACCGAAGCCCCTCACTCATCTCCACTCCCCTCGTTTCGCTGCTCCTTCTTCGAGCCCTGCCTTCCTCTCCGCTGTCGTGCGCTCATCCCACCCCACCCTCTCTTCCACGCACTAAATCGCAGAGAGCACAACACGAGAGAGACGCACACCACCCAGCCAGCCAGACGCTGTTCTGTGCGTGGTTACGCTGAACTGCAACTTGAGAGAAGGGTGACTTTGCCCTCCCCATCTTCTCTTATCTCTCCCTCGCCTTGCACCGGGCTGAGGAGTGCGGTGCCCTCTTCTTGTCTCCTTCGCAACGATGCCATGCGCTTCCTCTCTCCCTTACCGCTGTTGCGCTTGCGCATGGGCCGCTGAAAGGCGATGATGAGATGACGTTGCCCGATGGAAGCGCCATCGGGCAGCAGGACTTTCTCTGTTCCCTCGCCGCTCAAAGCCCTACCACGCACGCGTCCATTCATCTAAAGCCCTCCAGCATCCACCCTCTACGCGATAGCCGCATATTCACGCTTCCACATGTTGTACTTGCCGAGAGCCCACACTGGCATCGAATTTTTGTAGCCGGGGTAGTGGATTGGGTTGTTGCCGTTGAAGACGCCACTAATGCGCTCCTGCCGCCAATCACCGCTCGCAAGCTGACGGGACATGATCAGCTGCACACCACGGTCCACAGCCCTGCGGATACAGCGCTGGCGCGTCGGCTCCGTGCTCGCGGCCTTGCCCGCGGCGCTGATAATGGCCATGACTGCCCAAGCGGTGTTCACCACTTGACTTCCGTCTGGGCTGTCCACCCACGTCTGCCGAGCGGATGCGCTGATGTCCTCGCTCCAGCCACCGTCGGCGGCTTGGTGAGAGAGAAGAAAATCTATGAGCCTCCTGCAGTGCGGGTGTGAGGCCATCTCCGGCAGCTCCTTCGACGCCTGCAGGGCATCGGCGACGAGCCACGCTGCGTACGTGTAGCACACAGCCCAGCTGCCGTAAAAGCCGCCGTCCGGCTGCTGCTGTCCAAGTACGTACGCGATACCCTCGCTGATGGCGCGGTCCACGTCACGGCGGCGGTAGTGCGGGTAGCGCTCACGGAAAAGCGACAGTGTGTGGATGCAGCTGCTGCTGCACTCGACGTAGCTGTAGTCAATCATGACGTCCTTGAAGAGCTCAGAGCAGTCGAGCAGCTCGCAGTACGCCGGAGCGCGTGACGGCTCATAGGACGCCCATCCGCCATCGCCACCGAGACCGCTGTTACGCAGCGACAGCACCTCGTCCACGCCATCAAAGATGCGCCGCATTGGGAACGCATACTGCGGCAGAAGCAGCAGCGCCCGCAGCCCCTCCGCCGTACAGTCCGACACCTGCCACCCCTGCGACCTCGTAGAAAAGTTCCACGCGCCCTTCGTGCGATGGCGGTAGAAATAAGGGGCCGCCATTGGGTCCTCCTGCACTTGAGCAACATCGATGTAGTGATGCGCCAGCTCCACCTCCGCCGGGAACATCATCTCGCGGCGGCATGCACAGATCGCCTGCACAGCGAAGGACGTATCCCAGAGCTGTGAGCCGTTGTACCCGCTCATGGATAAGCCTGTTTCGCCCATGTAGAAGTAGTCCGACACGCGATCGAAGTGCTCCTGGAAGCGGGCGCTGTGCTCGCCCTCGCGCAGCCACGTGGCAAGCATGTTGAGCCACTTATTGACAGGGCCAAGACAGATAAAGTGCGTGTTCTCGTCATCATAGGCCATGTGGCGCCAACTCACTTCCAACGCGTACCGCCGCAGGAACGGAATGGGGTGCCGCTCGTAGAGGTCGAGCAAGCCCATGGCGACGCGGAATAGCGGTGAGGTCGGCGAGTACACGTCCAGCTCGCACACCACACCGCGGAAGCTACGCCAAGGGATGGTAGCGTACGGCTCTGTGTAAAGCTCCTTGCGCAGTGCCAGCGTTGTCGGGAACGCCGGCGCCGACCAGCGCAGGCCGTAGAAGTATGAAAAGGGAATGGCGATCACGCGGCTGTGGCACCACATCTTGCCCAGCGAGAAGGGAACCCAGTCGGGCATTAAAAGCATCTCCGGCGAAATGGGGTTCACGCCGTCCCAACTGTACACGCCGAGGATGCTCAGCCACACGCGGCCCCACATCGGAGTTGTGGTGGCGCCGCCGTGCGCCAGGATCCAGCTGCGGCCGCACGTCGCCTGCGGGTCACTCGCTGGTACCCCCAGCAAGCGTAAACTGACGTAATTCAGCACCGTTCCCATCATCGTGCTGTGGCCCTCAGTGTGCTGCCCCCACCCGCCATCAAGGTTCTGATGATTGCGGATGTACCGGATCAGCTCCTGGCGCATGGCCTCGCCGCACTGGCACCTCTCCTCGCCGGCGTTTTCGGCTGCTGGGACACCCAAGACGCGCTCCGGGTAGTCGCCACAGCTGCTGCGCTGCTTAGTGTCGCTGCTGCTAGAAGCCAGCTTGACGTGGTGATGGTCGGAGAAGGGTGGGAACATGCGGCGTGTCTCCCCTCCTGCCACGATGTACTTGGTGATGACAAAGCCAGCGCAGAGGAACAGGCAGCCGCTGTAGCCGTTTGGCCAGTGGCCCGAGAAGGGGTCCTGCAGCTTGAGGAGGAAGCGGATCCCGTCGTCCATGGCCGCCTCCGACGTCGTGCGCGGCTTCGGGGAGGAGGGGGGGAGGAGGCCAAGCTGGTATTTCTCCAAAAAGTCGCGCCGCGCGCATTTCTCCGCGAGGACGTCGAGCAGCCGGGGCACACGGTTGCTGACGACGCCTGTACCGCAGCTGCTGCTGCTCCTACTGCGCACCCCTTGGTCGTCGTCACCCAAGTCCGATTTAGCGCGCTGGAGGAGCAGCTCATGATAGTCGTTGACGGTGTGCAGGCCACTTAGCTGCGCCAAGGCGAGCTCATTGTATGCCTCCCCTTCGCGCAGTGGCTCACCAAAGTACCACCGCTGGCGCCCGTCTTCGCAGCGTAGGTGCCACGCGCTCAGCGGGAACTCACTCGACGGCGTGTGCACGTTGGGGCGGATGTGCGGCACGCTCGCGTGCGCCCAACTGCGGTGGTATCGCAGCCGCACCCGACGCTGATGGACATCGAGCAGCTTCAGGAGTAGGTGTAGCGTGAGCCAGACCGGCCACGTGAACAGAAAAAAGAAAAAGAGGAAGCAACTGCGGCCGATGCGCCACACCTGATGCCGAGTGTAGTCGCGCAGCGTGTTCGGCGGCTCCGGCACGACGGTGCGCACAGGCAGGGTGCGCTGGTACTCAACAAACCGTGCGTGTTCCGCCGCACATGGCTGAGTGATGGCGACAGCGTGCGCGTAGAGGTCGCGCAAGGTGGCCGAAACGAAGCCGGCGATGTCCGCGACGGTGCCTGCTGATGAGCTGCTCTGCCTCTCGAATTCGCTGCTTGTGAGGCCATTCACGTGTGCATCGTGTGGCTTGGTCAGCGAACCCGACACGGCAGCCCTCGCTGAGGTGGGGTGCCCGTTGTTCGCGTCCATATTTCCCCCTTTTGCCTTTGGTCCGTGCGCACCCGCGTCTCCCCCCTCTGGTGGCTGGGCGTGCGTGTGCCCCCCCCCCCCCGCAGGCTCGACTAAAGCGCGGGCGCCAATGGAGGAGAGGACGAAGGGGGGGAAGGGGGAGGAGGACTTGTCTGTGTCGCGCTGTATTGGCCTCGATGGGTCGAGAACGTCCCCACGTGAGGCAGGGCAAATCCGCTGAAGGGGGAGGACAAGAGCGAGCGAGCGAGAAGAAGAGGGGGGGAGGTGAAGAGCAGAACGAGCCGGTGAACGGTCCACCTTCACTCGAGAGGGAGACAGTGTTGGAGAAGGTGACGCACATCCGACACGACAGCCGCGCACCTTCCACACGCACGCACGGAACAGGGCGACACACCGGAGCGGAAAGTGGGGGGGAATAATTTTAAAAAACGCACGGAAGGCAAACAGAAGGCCGGAGTGATGAGCGAACAAAATGGGAGAGCTGGGCGCGCGTCGGTGGGTGTCAGTAGCGCGTGAAAAAAGAAGGACAGAGGCTCACGTAGACGCACAGGCGCAGGCATAACCCGGTGTAATCGTGCACCCAGCGTGGAAGTGTGGAGAAGGGAAAGTAGCGTGAGAGAGAAAAGGGAAGAAGGGGAGAGCTGAAGATGATGGTGTGACCGTGGCATAGCAGGACGGAAGGGGGAGGGGAGGAAGAGGAGATGAACTCGACGCACGGAGAGGTGAAAATGAGCCACCACACGCGCAGAGAAGCTCAAACATACGCCTACGTTGAGAATCAGAATGGCGTCAGGTGCCTATGAACAGCGAACGGAAAAAAAGGGGAAGGAGGGAGGGAGAGGCCAAGCGCAGAGCGGCAGAGACCGGGAAGGCGTCTCCTGACGAGAGAGAGAAGAGAAAGCCACGCACACGCCCAAAATGTATTCGGGTGCATTTTCAACGAGATCGTAACCGCCTCCGCTGCCCACGTAGCAGCGGCGCAGCAAACAGGACAACAGCCGCATAGCCGCGTACATAATCCTCTGTGCATAGCACACCGGTCACTCTGCCGCCCGCTGCTTCTAACGAGGGTGGCCCACTTCACTCCTTCACACTTTCTAAGTTTTTTTCTGCGCGCCCTGCTGGACGACTTCATGAAGCTCAGCTGATGTGCACCGACACGCAGAGCCGCGCTCGCTCACAGGCAGAGATAAAGGGAAGGGCGATGGCGACAATAGGGCTCAGGGGAGGGAGCTCCGCCCAGAGCCACAACGCACGCACAAGTCTATCGTCTGCCATAAGCAGGCCTCTCCGCGAGTGCGCTAGAGCGCCGTGGAGACGGCGGCATTGTGGGCAGACGGCGGAGCCGAGCTGCCCGCATAGCATCCGCCTTCCGTGACGAGTGAAATGGGCGTAGAGTCGCTCGGTCAACTAGCACGCTCTGCTCGGTGGCGGTCGTCTGTCGCTGGGCGGTAGGCAGCCGCCGGGTTGGCAGCGAGAGTCGCTGGTGCAGTGCCTGCCCCGGGCTCCATCTGAGGAGTGGACGTAGCGCTGTTGGGCCGCACACCCGCACCGGAGCCTGGCATGGAGCCCGTGGTTACGAGCTGCTGTTGCGACACCTCGCGCGACGGGCTCACTGACGAACTCATCGGCTGTGCCTGCAGTCGCGCCGTTGCCTCCTCGACAATGCAGAGCAACTCCTCGCACGTGGGGCGCCGCGACGGGTCCATCTGTAGACACGCTTGCGCGATGGCCACCAAGTCCGGACACTCCGGGCACTCCGGTGTCTCTGGTGGTTCAGCCGTGTAGGTGAGCAAGTTCACGATCTGCTCCTCGCTCTCGAAGTCATACTCGAACCATGGCGCCTCACCTGACATCATTTCAATCATCGTGCATCCGACAGACCAGATGTCGCCCGCCTTGGTAGGGCCGCCGAGCTTGTCGGACGAGTCCTTCGCCGCCCCTGCGGGCGCGCCGTCGGCGGCGCCGATCGAGTGCGCGTTGTGGAAAAGGGCCGGGTCCATCCAGCGCAAGGTGCCTGCAACATGCAGCGTGCCGCCGGCACCGGCAGAGACAGCGTCGTCTTTCTGCCGACCAGAGGTGGTGTGCGAGGTTGCGCTGTGCGCGTCTCCACCGCTGCGGGCTGCCGCGGCCGCGGCAGCCGCAGCCGTTGCATGTGGCCGGTTCAGAAGCCGCGCGGTGCCGAAGTCGGTCAGCTTCACCTTGCCCTTCTCTGTGATGAGGATGTTCGCTGCCTTAAAGTCGCTGTGAACTATGTTATGCCGATGCAGATACGCCAGTCCCTCGAGCGCCTGATGCACGTAGGACAGGATAACGCCAGGGCTGAGGGCGCCGAAGTTGTCGAGTAGGTGCCGCAGCGACCCGCCTGGCACGAACTCGAGTAAAATGTTGAAGTATGTGCTGTTCTGCGAAGAGCCGTAGTACTGCACAATGTTTGGGTGCGTCGCCTTGGACAAGACGCTGATCTCCTCCTGCAGAGAGCGATACTGCTGCAGGATCGCCTTCGCCTCAGGGTCCTGCTCGGCATCGCTGCTGTGCGCAAAGGTTGGAAGCCGCACCCGCTTCACCGCGATCAGCTGGCCGTTGGTCAGGTTGATGCCAAGGTAGACCTCCGCGTTGCCGCCCTTGCCGAGCATTTCCTCGCCAATCTTCCACTCAATGGTCTCTCGATGGGTGTGGCGGCTGCTGCGCTGAGCCCCACCGCCGGCGCGCCGCGAGCCGTTCGGGGTGCCGCTCGCAAAACTCGAGTTGTCCGGGGTAGAAAGGGCACGCGGGGTGTTGCGGCGGGCGGCGCTAACAGAGAGAACGGTGGGTGAAGCCATGATCGTGTTCTGGCTGCTGTTGCTCTCCTTACCGCCACCGCCGGTTGACTCGCCGTTGTTTCGCCGCCCTGTCAGCGGTAGGGGTGAGAGTCGCGCGTCCAACAGACTGCGCAGCCCGCTGTCACCCACCATCCCAGTACGGTCATCCAGCGGCACACCGCGCTCGTCGGTCAGAATAAAGACAAAGCCCAGGAAGAACTGCGAGGTGCTGAGGCGGAACGTGATGAGGGCCTTGTCGCGCAGCACACAGCTCTTATCCTTGCCGAGCTTCTTCACGTTGACGTACGTGCCGTTGGCGCTGCGGTCATACAGAGTGACCGTGAAGGCCTTGTTGCGACGCGCGCCTCGCTCGCCGTGGCCGCTGCCGGGTGACTGCGAGTCCTGGGCCGTCATCGACGCAGCCGCGGTTCGCACAATGGAGAACTGCGTGCTGCTCACAAAGCTATCGGACACGACAGTGGTGCACTTGCTGCTGCGGCCGAGTCGAAACTCTTCCCCGAGATTGACGCTGATGCAACACGACGGAATCGTCGCCTCATCGCGTGAGACAAGGACTGCCCAGACGGCGCTCTCGCCGGCCCGACGCGGCGTCAACCGCACCGCGGCGGTGGCAGTGGCAGCGGCCGTAGCGTTGGCGTTCAGGCTGCTGCTGCCAGGCCGGGCCGGATGGGGCGATGACGAATTTGTCCCCTGTCCTCCCGCACCCGCACCCGCCGGCGGTGACGCGCTGTTGCTCGTTGGCACGAGTCCACCATTGCCACTGAAGCTGCCGCTGGCAACTGGAGCGCCTGGCAGGATGTCAAGCGAGCTTTCCCGCCTGTGCCCTGGGCTGGAGCGATACCGCGGTGATGTCGGCTCTCGCCTGGCTGCGGTTGCACCGCTGCCGCTGCCGGCGCCAAATATAGCATCAGGGCTCTTGTGAGGCTGCGGCCGCTGTTGGCGCTGGTCGGGGCCGTGGCTGCCCTCCACCTCCACCATTTCCGCCGCAGCCACGGACGGACTTAGTAGACGATGGCCCCAGGAGCATGGCGAGGTCGCCGAGTGGTGCACAAAGCCTACCGCAGCGGTGACGTCTTCGCTTCCCGCGCCACCACGACCGCTCTCCCCGTCATCGCCGGTGAACAAAACACTGTCGAAGCGCGGCGGAGAAGAGTTCAACTCCGTCTGCGGCGTCGCCAGGTCGAGGGCAGAGACACCGGCACCCATGGCAGGTGGACGAAGGCTGGCCATTGCCGGCGCAAACCCTGCCGACACTGCGAATGGGCTGGTGTTTAAGGGAGACGTCGCGGTAGGAGTAGCACCGATGGTGCGACCCATCCCTCTACCGCTGTGAGGTGAGTCGGCAAACGACGCGCCACCGCTGATCCTCCCCACGTACCCAGTGCCACGCTGCTTCATCCCTGCCCCCACCGCCGAGTCCGATGGCGCGAATGGCGTGCTAGGGGCCGGGGTCGAGGCGGCAGCGCCATCTTGGGTGCCATGAGCAGCACCAGCATGACTGGTTCTGCTCACGCTTGTCATGGATGGCTTTGCTGCGTGGCGTGGCCGCGACTTCACCGTAGACGCACCAGTGTCCTGCATGTCACTCCTCACACCGCTGCCAGTGTCTCTAGGATGTGTGGCGTCGTCATGTGGGGGCGGTGGTGGCTCATGCAATACCGCATTTTCGTTGCCGCCGGCGGCACTGGGGGCCACAGCGGTGGCATCCTTCAATGCCACGGAAGACGATATACCGCTGGGGTCACGGTAGATGCGCGTTTGCGTCCCGCTGCCACTCGTGCCCGCACTTGCCGCTGGCTCGTCCGGCTGACGCCGGTGAGGGCCGCCACTTTTTTGGCGCCGATGCGCGCCCTTCGCTGCGTCACTGATGAGGACGAGCGGCGAGTGCGGCGGCGGTGGCTGAAACGGAGACTGGTGCGCAGAGACTCGAAGCGACTCACTAGTGGGGGGGGCCTTGTAGGGCGATGGGGTGGTGGCTGAGCCGGGATGGCGACCATTCAGGTAGCGGACATGAGCAGCGTCGGCGGCCGGCGCGGCAGGGGCTGCGAGCTGGCCAAGTGAAAGCGACGGTGAGGAGGATGAAGGCGGCATGCGCCCAGCCACGCCGCCGCCGAGCTCGCGAGTAGCGAAGCTCATTGGTTGGCGTGTGCGGTTGTACGCGGCCGTCGCCTGCAGCAATTGATCAGAGAGAGACTTGAGAAGGCGCAGCTGCCGCACTGCATCGGCGGTGATGGCAGTCGTCACGGTGGTACTCGGCGCGTCGCCGATGGGGGTGGGCTCTAGAAAGGACGGCGAATTACGCGCCGCATAGCCGCTGGTAGGGCAGCCACCCCCGCTGTCACCGCTGAGCGAGAGGAGGCCGAGGAGGTCCGTGTAGCCACTGGAATCTTCTTCGATGCTCTCCCGGTATGACTCTACCGCCTCCTTCACGGCCGCCACGAGCTGGAGGCTAGCTGACCCGTCACCCCATAACGCCGGCACCTGCGGACGCTGCTGGCGAGGAAGCGGTGGTTGCGGCGGGTGGGGTGTCCCAAGGTGGCTATCCGGCGCACTCACGTAGCAGCCACGTTCGACAGGAGCAAGGCTGCTCGCGCGGCGGTGGCTTAGCCTTTGCTCCTGCAGAAGCAACTCGGCACTTGCACAGGCAGTGGCGTAGACAGGAGGCTCGGAAAGTGTGAGCAAGAGAGGCGCCTCGCTGGTGGCAAGCTGCTGCAGTGCCTCACGGAGGCTGTACTGAGGCATCAGCTCGGAGCTCAGTAGTGCTACTAACGCCATCGCCGTCGCTGGACCGGTCGATGCCGTGCTGCGGCGTGGCCAGGTTGGCGACTCCCTGTCTAGCCCGAAGTTACACGGCATCGTTTTGGTGGCGAAGAGCTGCTCCAGCGTCGCCGCGCGCATCAGCCCGTCGTTTATCGCTGCGGACATCGCATTTGGGAAGTTGTGCTCGTCGAAGGGGTCGTCGTTGTCGTCGTTGTCGGCCATGTCCAACTCGCCCTCAGCACCGCTGTCTTCCTCGTTCGCTCTGTTGCGCTCGCGTGCACCTGCAGCAGTGCGGTCTAGAGAGTGATGGCGCTGCTGCAGCCGCTCACGATGCCGGCCCGACAGCATGACTTCAGCGCCGTCAGCCATGCCGCTGTTGATCAGACCACCAGCTTGGTTGCTCTCCGGTGCACTCGCTTGCTCCTTTCCGGCGTCCTCTCCACCCAATACCGTATTGTCGCTCGCATGCGCTGTACGTGGCGGCTGGCCTAGGAAAGGGCTCTCTTCCGCGCCACGGCCGCTGGCGTGCTCGCCGGCGACGGTCCTCGCGCTCGTCCGAAGCGGCCCGCCGAGATGGTTCTGAACTACGCCACCCTCCTCGCAACATAGAGCACCGCGCAGCGGTCGCAAGGTGGCGCGAAACAACAGTCCACGCACCATGGCGGGTACCGAGCGATATGGTGACGCCCGCACGTCATCATCGCCGTCGCCACCGTCCCCTCGCGCCTCTGTGTTCCCGCCTGCCTCGAATGCAGTGGCGATGACGGCCTCGTCGTGGGCGTTGGTGGCGCACTGGTATCCCTCCGCGAGGGGCGGTGGCGGCGGTGGGCGGGGACAGTGCGCACCCACCGCCGTATCGCTGGTGTTGTGCTCCTTCCCGCTACCACGGACATCGACTCTGGCGAAAAGAGAGGGCTGAGATGCGGCGTCGGACTGCGAGAACAATCGATCGGCGTGTCCCGCTGCCGCTCCTACAGTACCGCCACGTCCTGCCAACGTCCATGACAGCTGCGGAGATGAGGTCCAATACGGACCGCCACCAGTGCTCGAGAGACTGCTGAGTCGAGCGCCTCGATCACCACTGGTGCTCGTCAAGGCAAGCTCCACGCCCGCTACCCCAGCTGCGGCACGTGTGTACGGCACGTAAAAGAATCCAGGAAGCGGAGCGCCGCGGTGTTGCTGCAGGGCCGCTGCGTTGAAAGTGTCGTTAAGATCGGCCGCGTGCTGCGGCGGGGATGCCTGGCCTGCGAAGGACAGTCTGCCGGCGCCGCCATGGAGAGGAGATAAGGTTGGCGGCGTTGTCTGTTGGGAGGGGTGCAGCAGCGCCACGGTGGTAGAGGATGCTGACTTGGCGAGCTGAAGCGCAGAGACTTGTGAGGCGACCTCGTCATTGGGCACGGTGCCGATCTCTGTCGCCGCGGACAGCGCGGTCCTATTGGGCAGTCGCTGTTGCCAATGCGCGGAGGGCGTGGACTCCACACTCGGTGATGGTGGCGGTGGTGGAAGCTGGCGACCAGTGCTTGAAAAGTCTCCCTGGCTCGTCGCCGCCGTGGCAGCCCCAGGCAATGCCTCGTACACGAAGCTGTCGTACGCGGACATCCCCAGCATCGCATACGTGCTACACCCCGTCAGCCGCTCAGCGTAGCGATTCCAACACAGCACCTCCCCCGTGCGGGGGTGTACCAGCGCAACAGGCAGCGGCAGCGCATCACATAGACCGTGCAAGAGCGGGCGCCGAAGGATGATCACATGTGGCGCCAGCGACTGCTGACCGCCACCCCCCGCAGAGAATGGGTGAGTCCAGGAAGAGGCACCGGCAACGTTGACGCCCGGTGTGTCGAGACGCTCCGCCCAGACGTCGAAGCAAACCGCGAATAGTGGGCGTCGACTGCCTCGGCCGGTACCGCTTTCACTTGGGCTGCCACTGCTATCTACGCAGTTGGGGCAGCGTCCCCGCAGCGTAACCCGCCGCACCGGCGCTCCGTCAGCGACGCCGTCACGCACCACCTTCTCAGGCGAGTTATTGAGCTGCTTCGCCGCCTCTGCTTGCGCGTTGTGGCCCTTAAGATTCTCGGCTCTCACATCGTCCTCGGCGGTGTTGTGACGGTCCTTCCTGGCCTTCGTCTTCGCATTCTCTTTCCTGGTAGGGTGGTCAGCCGCGCCGCGCTTCTGGCCTCGCCTTGCGCCGGCTGCGATGTGTAGAGGTTGCACGACAGAGCTCACCAGCTTTACCACTTCCTCCCGGCCTACAACATCCAGCCACGCGAGCACGTCCTGCAGTCGGCGGAACATAACATCGTTGACCGTAGTGCCCAAGAGGCTACACAGGGACCAGCTGACGTCCACAATGACCAAGGCAGAGTCAAGGACAAGGTACGGCGCACACGCATCCTCTAGCGAGGTCCCGGCCGGCATGGGCAGCCCGCCGTACCACGCCTCCCCGTCAACGCCGCTTGCGCAGCCCTCGTCAACCGCCGTGGATACAGCGGCAGCCCCAGCTTGGGCGGCTGCAGCGGTGTCAGCGCTCCCGCTTCGCCTACCCTGCTGAAGTTCCGGAGGGAACAAAACTGCTGGCGTTATCGTCACCGCTGCGCCGTCGTCGTCCACAGCGTCGGTACGAAGCGCAGTGGCCTCCTCTGCGCCCCTAGTTTGTGCCGCCTGCATGTGCTTGTGCTTGTGCTGCTGCCGTAGCTCCTGCAATTGTTGAGGCGTCGGCTCCACATTGCGCACAGGTACTGTCCGGCGAGTGCCGATGCTGGCGCGAGGCGAGCGCGAATAGGGAGCGAGCCTGCGCGACGCCTGGGGGGGTGGCGGAGACGGATGGGCACCGTCCCCAGATGATGACAGTGTCGCTGCCGCAAATGCTGTGGGGTAATGCATCCTACCAACGGCGTGGATAAAGTCATGAGCAGACTCGTCGAGCACCTCGGGCACTGCCTGAGAAGGAGAGCTTGGAGAGTACAGGCACACAGACGCCCTGCGCGTCTGCCCATGTTGCAGCGCTAGTGACGTATCGGGTGGGGTGGCGAGGCCGATTGGGTCGTACTGGGCAGCCGCCATCTTCATCCTGCCGCCGCGCACGAGATTCGCGTACCTGCCTACCGTCCCCCTGGCAAAGTAAGTGCCGCCGGCCCTCATCGCCGAGGGCGCCTGTGGGTATGAAGCCAGCGAGTAGGCCGCGACCGGTGGCGGGGGGAGGACCGATGGAGAAGATAGGTGGACATGGTACTGCACAGCCCGCGCAGAGGCAGGCGCCGTCACCGTGGAAGGAGGAGAGTACATGGGCGGGTACATGTCCTCGAAGACGTCGCGGCTCCGGCCTACGGAGGGGCTCGCAAGCAGCGACAGTGGTGCACCCGCACCGGCGCCATAGCTGGTTGAGTAGCCTGCAGCTTCCCCACCGCCGGGGAGTACTCGCAGCAGTTGGCCCTGCTGCCGTTCCTCCATCGCCGCGAATCGTCGTCTTGGGATGCACATCGCAATGGCGAGGCAGAGCAGCGGCACGCTCATCCACACCACCAGCGTCAGCAGCGTGCCAGGGCCGGCGTGTTGAAACTGCGCCAGCAGCACCGCCATGTGCACGAGGCCCACCAGTAAGGCCCACAGGAGCGGCAGCGAAAACCCCATGCCAACCCATGCGTGGAGCAGGCAAGTCTTCCACACCACTTCGACAGGATAAAATCTGGCCCCATAGCGAGTCTCACGTCCTGTTCCGCTGTCGGCAAGGATGGCAGCGCCGCCGAGTTCAGTCGCTGACGCCGTCGTGGACGTCCATGTCGCCATCACTTGCGGCGAAACCAGTACGAATATGCCAAGCAGGAGAAGCTGAACCGTCGGTAGCACAATGCGAAAGTGCTGGTGGTCAATGAAGTGGCATGCGCAGCCGGCGCTGCAGCAACACCAGTACGATGTCTCATCGCGGCTGCCCTCATCACTGGCGTCGTGGTCGCGGTACCGCGCAGCAGCGCTGCTAGTGGAAGACTGAACGTGCCAGCGATGGGCACCGCCGACACTGCAGTAAACTGCTGCTGCACCGTGCGCGTCGTAGCAACGATGCCGCCACCGCCGCTCGGCATGCCAGTAGACCAGCCCGCACACACACCCTACCACCGCTGACAGCACCATCAGTGTAATGTGTACTGGATTGGACGACCATGGCAAAAAAAGAAGCACCCCTGTTACAACGCCTATCAGTACCAGTAAGCATCCAGGTGCGGTTTGCGCTGTGGTGCTAAGCAGCGCGGCGCCAAATCGACGCAGCAAGAAGAACTTGCTACAGCCGCTGCCACAGGCATCACCCCCTGGTCGCACCCTTTCATTCGACCCATCTGCACGTGCGACGCAGCTACTGCCGCAGCCACGCCATGAGGAGCCAGTGCCATTATGTGGTGGGTAGTCACCCACCACACGGTTGTTGAATCGACCCGAATAAGCTGGCGACAGTGGCACAGATGCAGAGCGATCTGTGGCGGCGCCGTCCACCGTCGACGAGCAGCTGCTACTCGTCGGTGCTGCCACAGCCGGGGGAGGAAAGGAGAGCGAGGCAGCCGATGTCGGCAGCTGCAGGACAGAGCGCTGCCTTTCCGGTGAAGATCGTCGCCACGTCGTATCGCGCATGTCGACGGGACGCTGTGGGTGGCCATGGTGATCCGCCGAGTGGACCCGGGCATCCCTGTCCCCTTCCTCGTATGAGCACGGATTCACCTCTGTGTTCTCGTGCTTGCCGCTGCCCCCCTCGTAGTCCAGGCTGGTCCCCACCATAGCACCAGGTGGGGCCGCATCAGCCGTGCCAGCTGTACCCACAAGTGCGGGTTTCAGACGAGGCGGCTGCATTCTCAGCTAAGACGGCGAAACACTGGCAGGTGCACGCGAGAGCATACAGAAACTAGCGCAGGCGAAGGCTGGGCTGGGCTGGAGGGAGAGAGGGAGGGAGACGTACAAGCGGGAGGAGGAAGAGTCGCGCAAGGCAACGCTGTTTCACACAGAAGCGAGGAAAAGACTGCGCGAGAGGGGAGGAGGAGGGGGGAGGCAAAATACCGCTATCAGTCAGACGGCACTGGTTAGTCTATGGCTGATACGGATGCTGAGGGGGGGCTCTACACACCCTGCCTCGGTATAGGTGTGTGTGCGGCAGAGGGGGAAGAGGAGGCGGCAGGAAGACAGAGAGGAAAGCAGTGAAGCTGAATTTCTTGGTGATCGCAGTAGCCGTGATGAGGGATGATGAACTGCAGACGCACGCACGAGCGGAGAGGCCAGAGAAAGAGAGAGAGAGAGAAGGGAAAATAAGTGCGTCTGTGTGGGAGAGTAACAGCGCAGATGGGTGGAGGGGGGGGGAGGGGAATCAATGCAAGGCCCCACGTGTGAGCCAATCACAGCGCGCGTGCAGAGAGAGCCACAGAGCCTGTCTGTGAGCACGTGCGTGTCTCTGTGAAAGAGAGACAGGGAAAGGGTGAAACAGGAGGAGGAGGGAGAGAAATGCTGCCAGGTTCTCTCAACGTTTCCGTCAGCGCGTGAGTGTGCGTAAACAAGGAGGAGTAGAGGAGGAGGAGGAGCTTGGGAAGATTGCTGTGGACATGTATGCACGTGTAGAGACTCAGGAGGGATCATGAGGGGTCCGTGGAGCGCGTGGCAACGTAGAGCGGAGCGGCGAGGCGAGCCAGGGAAATGGATAGTAGGGGGAGGGAAGAAATGGCAGTAAGTCGTGCGTGTCGGGTCCGCTCGCGGGGGGAGAGAGAGAGAGGGAGAGACACCACGCAAAGAGCAAGAGAAGGAAAGCGAAGGCGATGCGAGCAGAGTTGGCAATGGAGGAGAGAGGAGGGGGGAAGGGGAGTAGGCGCGAGACGCAGCAGTAGTTCCGAAGAGAGGTACGCGGGGTAGACACGCCCACACACATACCCACACGCACACATACAAAACGAAGAGGCGCAAAGAGGTGGGGGAGGAGAAGAAGAGCAAAAGTAAGACAGAGATGCGAATAAGGCGCGCAAAACTGGCACAGATGCTGCCCCTCTGGTCAAGTAATTATTATCCCCAACACCGCCACTCCTACACTGGCGCACCATCATCATAGACATCAGTGCGCGTCGCCACTGCGGACGATATTGCAGGTTGCAGCTGTTGATTCAGCCTGTTGTAACCATACGAAGAGAACGATGGAGTGTCGACACAAGCACAGAAGACAGAGAAAGCGCTTCACTGACGGGAGAGTAAAGTAGAGAGAGGAGAGGCCCGAAGAGGAAAAGAGCGAGAGAAATGGCGCATGAATGACAACTCGAATCCGAACACACTATCACGCGCACACAAACACTGCTGCCGCTGCTGCACTTTGCTCTCACGCTGCGAACGGGTTTGCTCGGCGTGCGGCACCGATCACCGATGCTGCTGATTTTTCCGAGAGGGAAAACGTCCACTGGAGGTGCGCATGCATGAGCCGTTGCCGCCAGCTTCTGGGCGTGGTGGGAGTGCTCGACAGGCCGGCGCCGCTGCTTTGGGTGTGGCTGGCCACCGTGGTGTCACACGCAGGGCAGTACCGCCGCGTCCCCTGTGTCATCCTCAGTGATGACGCCGCCGCCACGAGGTCGCGCACGACGGCCACGCCGCCCTTTGTGCCCGTCTATCACACACCATCATCGCCGTGGTCGAAGCCTCCGTATGCCGCTACCTTCTCCGCCTCCGCCATCCTGTGGGCCTCACCGGCATCAACGAAGTCCCTGTCCTGGTAGAAGAACTTGTGGCGGTCGTCGTGGTGATTATGTCAGCGAGGCTGGTGTAATGCGCTGCCTCTGCACCCAGACGTCTCCCCAAGCGCGCCACCATGGGCCTCCACGTCCGCACTATCCACAGCGCCGAAGTGGTCATCCGCCATCTCTCCGTCACCGGCAGGGGCAGCCTTCATGCTGCCGTCAGGAAGGCCCCAAGAAGCCTCAGTCCTCTCCAGTTCCTCGCCCACCTCCGCCAGACGGCGCGCGTAGTATCCGATGAGACGAATATGGCTCGCGTCGTTCTCTGCCACCGGTGCTCTCCTCGAGACGTACAACAAGGCGGTACTATCGAGTTAGTAGCGCTTCACTCTGTTCACATGGCCACTGTCGTCGCGCGCCTCCGCAGTTTGCGCAGCAGAGTCCTCCCGGCCACCCCCGTGCCCCTCTCTTCGTAACGCCAAGGGTGAAAGTGGATGAGGAAGCCGCACCATCTCTGTCACACCCGCGGTGCTGTCGCTCGTGTAGAGGTCGTGGGGGGATTATGTTGAATGGGAGCGGCGAGAAAGAGGCGAAGCAGCTGTACAAGCCGCTCGCTTCGGAGACGGAGACCCAATCATCGCCCATGTGGTGCACCGCGCTCGGCGTGGCTGCGGGGGGAGGGGGACGGGGGGCGAAGCACCGCTGACAAGCTAATCTAGAGCACACACACACACACACGCTTCCTGGATTGCGCGAAAAGGAGCAGCAGACTGGAAATTTGGCCCCTCACCACCGCCATCCATCAAACAGTCACGACAACGTCGCACGCACGCGAGGGGGAGAGAAAGAGAGGGGAAGAAGACATCTGCGTCGTCAAGCGCGACGAGGAGAGCGGAGGAGGAAGAGGAGGGGCTGGTGACAGATAAACCACCGAGGCCCAGGCGCGGGGAGAGGGGGAGAGAAGAGGAGGAGAAAGATAGAGGCAGAGGGGGGGAAGTGCTTATGAGGTTGTTGGAGGTAGAAAGAGATCGAACAGGCGGTGGGGGGAGGGAGTAGTCATGTGCATCACCATTATAGCGACAGCAAGGGCATGACAGTAAGGTGCGTTGTGTCAGGGAGCAGTCTATACACGAGGGAGTGCGTATAGGCTTGGCAAAGCCAGGAGGAGGAAGGGGAAGAGGAGGGGGGACAGAGGATCTGTCGTCCCCTCAGCCTCTCGCGAGCTCCCGCCTTGTGTTTCAGTTCGAGAGAAGCAAACTCGGATGGGGCGAGAGACACGCACGTAGCACACATCAGCGGAGTCCGCCATAGTAGAGACGACGGCCACAAAATGACCAGAAAGGCCAAGTCGCATTCGCAGAACAACACCGGTCAACACGTTAAGACGGGCACGGGCACCCACGTGTCCTCCTGGAGGACACCACAACGTCCAACGCTCTTCAATAAACGCACGCATCATACAGTGATCAGCGCGCCATGTGATGTGTGTGATGTGTGTGTGTGTGTGGGTGTGGTGAGGCCAGAACGAACGAGGAGGAGAACACGGAAGAAAACGCGTCGATCACTCGGGCACGCACTACACTGTTGTTGCCCCCTCCCCCACTACACCCTCCCCCTCCTCAATCGACGCACCTACTGCTCTCCGCAAGCGAAGAGAATCACGCCATACTTGCCGCTGATGCGCCACGACAGTCCAACCTCCTGGTCCAGCCTCGTCTTCAGGTCGCCAGGCACGCCGAGACAGCACTCGCTCTTGATCGTGCGGATCGAGCACACTGGAACGGTCTGTGTTGGCCAGTATGCCGCCATCACCTCGGCGAATGTCGGTGAGTCCATCAGCGCGGATGTCGGTGTGTCTTGCGTCAGCTCTGCCACGATGGCCTGCTCCACTGCACTGTACTTCTCCGGCATCCTGCGCAAGTCAGGCTTCTCCTCCTTCGCTAGCGCTGTGAGAAAGTCTGTGCGGTCCCAGTAGCGGTCGCCGATCAGCCGGCGGTAGTTCAGGTCGCCCTTGAACAGCACCAAGCCGCTGCGGGCCTGGACGTGCGTCTTGCTCATGCAGTGGGGCCCGGCCGCTGAGGAGGCAGGACAAGCCGTGTCGGCCAGAGCCGCAGCTACACCCGACTCCGCTGTCGTCGCGGCAGCATCATCAGCAAGGGCCGGTGCCGAGATCTGCTGGGTGAAGAAGTACCGGTTTATCACACGTGGCGGCAGGTCGCGGTACTCGGACGGCTGCGTCCACACGGTGTCGGCATCGACAGCGAAGGCGCCACGTGCGAAGCAGTCGCGCACCTGTGCAATGAATGGCTCCAGCACGGCCTTCAGCGTCTCCCGCTTCGTCGAATCCGGCTCAAAGGCCTCGTTCGTGTAGGTGCCCTCTAACTGGGCTAGGGTAAGGTCAAAGTCGCGCGGTGTCACGTCGGAGACGTAGTACGGCATCGACTTGACGTGATAAACAACACGCGCGCTGCCGGCAGCAGCCGCAGCACCAAGCCTGGCGGCCTGGTTCACATACCACAAGCCAAAGCACAGGTCGGCTATGCACTCCACGCCTACGTTGTCCATGACGATGTCCACCTGGCGAGTGCCGTTGCAAGCATCGTCGGGGTCGAGCAGCCGCTGCAGGTGGGCCACCACCTTAGCCACCTCGTTCCCAACGAGGTTCGCATCCTGCGCCAATGACGCGGCCTTCTCCACCTCCCGCAGAGCCGCCAAGTCGCCGCTGTGCGACGTCTCATCGCTGCCCTCAGCCTTGCCGTGCGAGCTGGCCAGCTGATCGAGCGTGAACATGGAGAGATCGATGCCGTTGCCCCACAGCATCCACCGCAGCAAGATGCCGCCGTAGTCGCGGTCGGCACCCCATGGCTGGCATGCCAGCATTGGCACCACGCGCACTTTCAAGAAGTTCATCAAGACATCGTGCTTCTCGCGAGCAAAGATGTCGCGGTACTGGGAGAAAAATGTCGCAGCTGGTGGGATGACGCAGCCGCTCGGCTGCCGCACCATCTCCATGTATGGCAGCTGCTTAGCAGGTCCATCGCTGCCGAATTGCACGCGTCGTGCAATAACACCGTCGGCGATCGAGGCAGGCCTGCACACCAGTGGTGCCACGTCCCGTGCGCTCTGCATCACTATCACCGGCGGGCTGATCACTCCCAGCGTCGACGTAACGCGGCACTCCTGCGAGAAGAGCGGGTTGTGCACGGCGTGCGGAGTGACAACGTTGAAGGTGAACGCCGTCTCCGTGGTTGCCGTCGCATCCTCTTCCACTGCCCCCTCGGCGGTGTCCTGCATCATGAAATACTGCCACATCAGATGGTAGAAGTAGATCTCCCCATGCAGCCACGGCACCTGGCCCCAGCGCGGCGCGACCAGATGCTCCTTCCCCTCCGCTGCCGGGCTCACTCGCCGTGCCACATCATCGGCGTTGACGTTGTCGTACTCGGAGACGTACGCGTAGTTACGCAGCCACGCTGGCACGCATGCCTGACCCGGCAGCGGCGGCACCCTGCTGTTCGCCTCCGCATCCCGCATGAGTTCGACGATGCGCTGGCGGCCCTTCTCAGAGATCCCAGACGCGTTGCTCAGCTCCTCAAAGGTGCGCTTTAAAACGGAAGGAATGCGCTTGGCAATCGTGACGGAGCGGAACTCCTTCGCAGCCACATCGCGGAACCGCACGAGTGTCGGGAGTCGCGCCCCGGGGTGCTCCATGGCGAGCTGGAAAAGCCCCCGCAGCTCCGCAGCGTCCTTCCAGAGGCCAACGTGGCAACACCCGCCGACATCTCCGGGGGCACCGTCCTTGCTCAAGGTGGGGTGCAACGTGCCGGCAAGGATGTGATGAATCGGAAAGTCTCTGCGGGCGAACATGTAGTCGCGCGGCCGCAGCACGTTCAGCACCGGGCAGTAGTCGTTCGCGCCATCGCCAATGAAGATGATGGTGGGGTCAATAAGCGACGTGGTCTGCAGTAGACGTTCGATAATGATCGACTTGCACATGTTCGGCTTGCCGCCTGCGAGGCAGCACTGGCACTGATGACCGTACGGCTCGTACCAGGACACGCGCGACTTGCGCGTCATGCCTTGGTTGTGCGCTGCGTCACGCTCCGCCTCATCATTCACGTTGAGGCGGCCGTCCGGCCGGTCCACGCCGTAGTAAATGTCCAAGCCGGCGTCCTGTAGCACGCCAGGCGCGGTCAGGTCGTAGTAGGGGTTGCTGTGGATCTGCGAAACACGCGCTTTCAGGCCCGGGAAGCGCGCGTCGAGGGCTGCCTCGATGAAGAGAAGGTTCGCGTCGCTGGCAATGTTCATCTCAACAAAACCCGGCATGTTGTCCTGCACAGAGGCAGTGCGCGCATCGTCAGGCGACATCGAAACAGGCGTCGCCTGGCGATGCGCGTACTGCCTCTGGGCGTCTACCAGATACCGAAAGACCTCGGGCATCGCCGGGTCGATGGTAACAGCGTCGTGTGCCGCCTTCTTCAGCTCGTCTTTGTGGAAAGGCGCAATGATGGTGTCCATCAGCTTCGTCCACTGCATCCGATCCTCTTCCAGCATGAGGCGGTGCTGCATGTCGCGCCGACCTAGCGCAGCTGGGATGACCACATCGGTGTTGCAATCCACAATGGTGTGGTCAAAGTCGAAGACGACGAGAAACGACTGGCGGCCAATGCCCTTCATTGGTGGTCTCTCTTACACGCTTAGGGGTGTCGCCGTGTACACGTGAGAGAGAGGAGGGGGAAAGAGAGAGAGTGAGTGAGTGAGTGTGTGAGTGTGTGTAACGGGTGTGAGCAACGGTGTGCAAAGGCGGCGGCGGGGGGGAGGGGGCGAGAGCCGAAAAATAAAAAAGTGAGAATTGGGCGGATGAGGGGAGAAGCGCGCGACTCGACTCGAAAAGAGCGCAGAAAAGAGGCGTGCGTGTGCGTGTGTGTGTGTGTGTGTGTGTGCGCTGCCCCCCGGGTGAAAGCAAAAGAGACGCGCCTTCCTGTCACCTCCTCCTCCTCGTTGCGCGCTTGGCTGACGTCAGCGAAGGCACGAGTATCTGACTACGCCGTCGAGCGCGGTGATGCCCCGTCGTCTCTTTCCCTTGCCTGTACCCTCGCGTAGATGTTTCGAGGAGGTACGCCTACGCACAGGGCGGGAGTGGAGTGAGATGAAGAGGACAGTGGAATAAATGCGTCTGTATCGGGGTGTACAACGAGGGTGATAAACTGAAGTATAGCAAAGAAAGCGCACGGCGAGCAGCAAGGAGCTAATCTCCTTCAGACAGCACAAAACGAGAAGAAACACGAGGAGAAGAGGGGGAAGGTGGAGAACAGTCGCCGTGATGATGGCGGCACTGGTGCTAGCCAAAAACACGGCAGCGGAGTGGGCAGAGGGGGGGATGAGGGTGAGGGTGGTGGCAACACGAATCAGCGGTGAGGCCTTCCTCGTTGCCCTTATCGTTGCGTTTTATGTTGTGCCGATGCGTGTTGGTCTTGGTGTGTGTGTGTGTGTGTGTGTGTGTCAGCGAGCAAGAACATCGTAACAGAGGACAAGAAGAGAAACCGAGAGAAGGCGGAGAGAAGACGGCAGGTGCTTCTCATAGATAGGCAGACGCCCCTCTTTCTCCTACCGCGCCCATTCTCCGCCACTCAGCATGACCTCAAACCTCCCCCCACTCTACACCAGGAGCTGCCCCACAGGGGCCCACCGCGGGGTGCGAAGCAGCCGTAGGCACGCGGCACGGCAATGCGCAGGCCCACCTCCGCCTCGCACGTCGCCTCGCAGCCGCTCCCACTGCGCCGGTCGCCGCGTGGCGCATATTTCCCTCGAAGTGGCGCTCGGGCCCCTCCCTCCCCTCCCCACCACCACGCTACTGGGCAGCCAGGGGGCCGGGTGGGATACAGTCGAGTCAGCATGGCGCCGTGCCCATCAGGTGGATGGTGCGAGCACGCCCACTGCCGCGGCCCGCTCCGACGTCACGCCATCCACGGCCTGACCGCCGGCATCCGCAGCGATGCATCGCTCTGACCTCCCCCCCTCCCCACGTCGCCGTCGCTTGGCCCCGCCACCACCAGACGTGGCTCTGCATTGGCAGCGAGAGGGGCGGGCCTGCCGGGCTTCTCCCCCCTACAGAGAGAGAGAGAGAGTGGGTGCACCGGACCCCTGCGATGCCGCGCGCACTGCGGCGTCTCCCTACGTCATCAGGGATGGCGCAAGAGAAGGAAGGAAAGGCACACAAGCGGTCAGTCTGCGCAAGACAAACAGAGGGAGGAAATACCAGCCAATGGCGCTAATGGTGGCTGGTGATGATGTACAGAGGTGGAAACGGTGGAGGGAGGGAGAAGAGAAGAAGTAGCTGGGCGAGAGAGAGAGAGAGACACATATGAAGGAAGGGTGCAATTCTGTCACCCCCCACCACCACCACCACCACCGCGGCAGCAGGCCGGAGAGGAGACATCACAGAGCGCAGGACTGTCGGGCAGCAGAAAAGGAGAGCCGCATTGTGAGCCACACGACGGGAGAACGTGCAGAAATGCGGCGGGCGAGGCAGGGGAGGTGTGGGGGGGGGGGGGGACCAGCAGGAAGGGGCTGAGAGAAAGGGGGGGGTGACGAGGAAGAGGAAGAGGTCGATGCCTCGCGCCGCTGCCCCACCCAAACCCCTGTCCCCGAGACACCGCACACGCGCGCATGTGCATGCCATTATGGTGCCTCTTGTCTTTCCAGTCCTGATCCTCCTCTCCAGAGACTCAGGCCTTCGAGGCCTTAAAGAGAGTCGTAGGAAGCGTCCAGGGAAGGACGCTCCTGTACGCACAGTCGAACACTCAGAGACACTTGAAAAGAGCCAGAGTGCGTACGGGGAGGGGGGAGGGGAAGGGCGAATGGAGAGAGACCGAAGACACACCGAGGTGGTGGCGCATGCCAGAAGCTCCGCAGGGAGGACACGTTGGGGGAGAGAACAACAGAACAATGACAATGACAATACGCGCCCACATCAGGTGAGCGCAGCGGCAAAAGACGACCACACACACACACGCACACAACAAGAATGAGGTGAAGGGGAAGGCCTAGGCACAGCAGCGTGGATTCGTGCTAGGAGAGCCTGCGGAAGAGTCAGGAGGGTGAGTAGCAGGAGCGTTTTAGCCACACCCACGGAGTAGGGAGAGAGAGAGGGGGGTGGAGGCTAGCCGAGAAGGGGATTGTTTGGCATCTGAACCAGCGGGGGATGTGGAAAGGTGAGGTGCGGTGCTGACTAGGGTGCTGAGCAAACGTGAGAGAGACAGATCAGAGACTCACACCGACGCATTGGGATAGTCATGCAGAAGTAAGAGGGGGCAAGAGAGGAAACGCGAAGAAGCCAAATGCCGCTCAGCACAGCCGCGACAGGCGAATGAGGGGAATGTGAAAAGAGTGCGGTATAGAAAGCGTCAAAGAGGTCACGCCAGCTGACCGGCACACCAGCCACGCACACGTGTACTGGCAGCAGAGCGAGAGAGGGAGAAAGGGCCTTGTGTGTGGCTTATACGCCACATCGTTGTATCTGGCGACACCGCGGCTTCCCTCCCTCTCGTCAACGCGCACTCGTCCTCACGAAAGCTAGCCTCTTCACCCATCCATGACCGCCCTGCCTCCCCCCTCCCCCCTACCCGGCGACAATTTCCGGGCTTTTCCTCCTCTTTTGCCCTCCTTCTGTTCCTTTTCGCCAATACGTGCCTGTGCCACGTCCCGTAGCAGGACGGCAGACGCACGCGCACGCGGCGAGGGGTCTACAGCTGCCCGTAGCGCCAAAAGAGAGCATCAGCCGCCTTGTGAAGCTCCTTCTCTACGTTTGATCGGCGATTCAGCGTCAGCAACGGCCGAATCAAGCCATCCTCCAGTCCGTACACCCAGCCATGGATCTCTACCTCGTCCACAGGTCTATTGCGCGACGGGCGGTTCTCGCGCTGCGCCGCGGCATCCTCAGCGTTCTGCTGTGTCCACACACGCTGGACCAGGTGGGTCTCCACGACGTGCTCCACCTGTGCCAGAACATTCAGCTCGCACAGGGCGTCAAGGTGGTTGCGCATAGGAAGGTCAGCGAGCATGCGCCGCCAGTGGCGCTTCTTCACTGCCGACACATGCAGAATCCAATGATCAGCAAGACCCACGCGGTCCTCGTGCAGGGCTGCCGTTACACCACCACACTTGTAATGCCCCGATACGATCACGTGCTCCACCTTCAGGCACTCGATCGCGTACTGGATGACGGCGAGAGCGTTGAGGTCGCTGTTGCATACGATGTTCGCGATGTTGCGGTGAACAAAAATGTCGCCAGGGTAGAGGCCGACAATTTCATTCGCGGGCACGCGGCTGTCGCTGCAGCCCATCCACAGGTACTGCGGCTTCTGCTGCTTCGCAAGCTCCACGAAGTAGTCCGGGTTCAGCCGCACGATCTCGCCGGCCCAGTGCTTGTTGTAGTCCAGTAATGGCTGGATACCGCTACCACGCGGCGGCTGCTCACGTTGCACAGACCGAACAAGGCGGCCGCCAACAAGGCTGGCAAGTTCTTCCTTTACCTGAGTTTCAGTCGCCGGGGACTTCGACAAGCTACGGTCGCGCAGCAGCTCCGGGGTAGTGTAGAAGGACATGCATGGCACGCCCAGCGTCGGCTTCGTCGGGTGCGGGCAGCCGCAACTGCACAGCGACATGGGTGTGCTGCAGGGAAGCGTAGCAAGCAGGTCGCTGCTTGGCGACAGCCCCTCGGCCACTTGGCGCACACGATAGTTCTGACGGTGAAGAAGGTCCAGTGGATGAGTTGCCCTCGTGTGGGTGCAACGAGACCCGGCCACGGCCGCTGCCGATGCGAGCATCGAAGCGGCACCAGCCGTTGCGCCAGCAGTGCGACGCGGCGCGCCGGCAGAGCACAGAGCGAAAGGTTTAGCGAACATGTGCATGGGCCTTCGGGCTTGTGCTGGAGTTGGAGTGCCTCCGTCAGGTCATGAAAACTGAAGGAAGAAAACCGCGATGTCGCTACACGCAGCACGCGCCTTTACAAGACGACCCGGGAGGGACACACGATGGAAAGAGACGAGCAGCAGCGCTTCCGAGGTGAAGAAGAGCGAAATGGGGAAGAGGGAGAGCGGAGAAGGGAGAGCGGTATAGCCGAGAGTTGCCCAAGGTGTGCGTCGCATGTCGTGAGAACTGCCGTCGAGCGCACGGAACAGCAGAGTGAGCAGCACTGAACACGTTCTGTGCGGTGGTGGAAGCCGAGGGGTGTAGAAATGGCGTATTCACATGCCGATGCGATATCGGCGAGCAGTGCGCGGTGCGATAAATCACACAAATGGCGTGTAAGAACGCATCAGCACGGCCGGTGGTGCGCGTGACTAAAGGGCGCCGCCCTGCATTGGAGTGCCCATCGAAAGTGAGGCACGCGTGTTCTGTCAAACTCCGCATGGACACAGAACGGGTTCAAAAAAGGCTCGTGACGAGAGAGGGGGTATTAACGAGTACGGACAGTGCTAGCGAGGCTGCAGAAGTGGAACAGGAGAAAGAGAGAGGGAGACGGACGGACAGACTTGAGGGGGCTAAGAAGCGAGTCGATGCTGCGCCTATGGGTGTCCTCCATCCACAGCTCTCGCCTGCTCCGTCTCTTGTGTGCCTTTCCTTCCTTCTCTTGCGCCATCCCTGATGACAAGAGGGACACACACGCCGCAGTGCGCGCGGCATCCATCTGATGGGCACGGCGCCATGCTGACTCGACTGTATCCCACCCGGCCCCCTGGCTGCCCAGTGGCGTGGTGGTGGGGAGGGGAGGGAGGGGCCCGAGCGCCACTTCGAGGGAAATATGCGCCACGCGGCGACCGGCGCAGTGGGAGCGGCTGCGAGGCGGAGGTGATCAGAGTTTGAGGCCGGCGTCGTGCTCAGCTGACTGGGCCTGCGCATTGCCGTGCCGCGTGCCTACGGCTGCTTCGCACCCCGCGGTGAGCCCCCTGTGAGATGAAGTAAGTCAGGCACTGCCGATGCGCCTCTGTTCTCCAGTCTATTTCTCAGCGCAGTGTGCAGCTTCACGAAGCATCGCAAACACTTCCCTCTCCACACTCAAGCGTCATCAATGCTGATCAGGTGCACAGCCGCCACCCGCCATCCGCGCATCATGGCGTCGCTCTGGCACTTGATGCAAGAACCCACATCCAGCTGCCGCGTAGGCCCGTGCCCACCGTAGGCGGCACGTGTGGCAGAGAAACGCCTGCCCCATGAAGCTCAGCTGCACCGGCGCGATGCACTCCTGATGGAAGAGCGAGAAGCACGAGGCACACTCCAGCACGGCGTCCTCCTCTCGCAAAGGCGGCAGACGTGGTCGGAAGCGCAGCAGAGCGTACAAGGCAGCCTGCTGAGAACGAAGCTGCTCTAGAGGCACTGAGACAGACGCACTCGACGATGCATCCGACCGCTGCGCAGATGACGCGCCGCCATCGGGAGCGCAATGGAGCACTGCGCTTGTCTCATGAGCAGCCGCACCTGCCAGCGACGGTGGCGGTGGTGAGTCGGCAGCAGCAGCAGCCATCTTGTGCCGCCGCATCAGCGGCGAGACAAGCAACGGAATGGACGGCAGCTTTTCCTTACCGATGGGTGTTGTTGGCCATCGCTCTGCGGTAATGGTACTGCCCACATTGGCGTCCTCATTGGCGGCAGTTGCATCGCAAGGCAACGGTGAAGGTGGCATGAGGCCTGAAGAACAGTGCGGAGTTGTTGGCCCTGCATCGATTACCCGCCGCACGGGAGACGATATGCGTTTTGCACACGGGCTCGCATGCGCGTGTGGTACGCACACGCCATCAGCGCCGGACTCTGCCTCTTCCAGCAGCGAGAGAGACGGCGCTCGGGGCCGCAGATTGGAGCTTGGTGCTGGCGGTGGTATCGTTGGCGGTGCACGAAGATCGTTAGGGGAGGCAGCGCCTACGTGCACGACTGGCGGTGGACAAGAGTGCGGTGATGCGGGATAGTCGGTGCACACATCGTCGCCAAAGAGTAACCGCGCATAACGCAACCAGCCGCCTCCGCGGCCAAGCACTAGCTTGCGCACAACGTCCGTGAGGTTGTAGCGCGAGAGTCGGCGACGCAGCGTGGCCGCCTGCTGCGGTGTCGGCGTAGCCGACGGCAAGAACAGTGACGACGCCCATTCCGCATAAATGGACGAGGAGGTCGAGCCAGACGGTGGGGCCGCGTTCACCCAGCCGCATCGGCTCAGTAACCGACTCCACTCCTCGGCCTCCTCCACCGCGTGTCGACTCCCCTGCAGCGCGGCGCTGGCACGCGAGGTGTTTTTCGCACGAGAGCGGCACCCATCGCCCCACTCACCGTCGTCGGAGCCAGGAGAGCGGGGCGATGGGTTACCGTGCTGCACTCCACTCAGTCGTCGGCGCGTGTGGTGGCGACTCGACTCCACGGCTCCCTCCTCCGCCATGCGTCCGTCGTCACTGTCGTCAGACCCGACTGCGTGCTGGCGGTGGCGATGCATTTCCTGCCACCGATGGCGGTGAATAACTTGTGACGCGGCGTCCTCATCGTCCTCGGCTCGAGGATGCTTCGGGCGACCAACTTTCGCTGACGCTGCCGCAAGTGAATTAGAGTTGGCGAATTCGGTCGGGTGCGCCGAGAGAAAGACACAGAAGTCCGTGGCGGCTGCGACACGCTGCGTGAGCGCCCTCCACAGCGTCTCTGCTGCCTCCGCCACCTCCTCCTCCACGTCGTCACCAGCTGGGTCACGTACATCAGCAGCGGCAGCACCACCCTTTCGCAAGTCTGCATCAGCGTCAACCGAGTCAGCGCTAACGGATGCACCCTCTGCCCCACGGCGTGTGGCAGCAGTGGCGGCGGCGCAGGAAGCAGTCGCTGAAGTGTCACCCCGCATTATGTACGCTCCCCAGCGCTGCTGCAGCGCGGCTATACGACACGGTGTCCCTTCAGAGCCACTCAGCAATGGCGTCGCATATCGGCGGCCACGGCCTTCGCCGGCAAGATGATCTGCAAGGGCAGCCGCAATATCCGCCTCATCACTGTCAGTGGCGTTGTTCTCCAACACAGCTCGCACACGCGCTCGCAGAAACGCACGGTCGTCACGTAGCGTTGACCACCACAGCACTGGCCGCTGCTCTTTGACCAGGTCATCGCACACAGGACAGCAAACGGAGCTACGAAGGCTGCCGTGGCCTGAGCGGGCAGTGACAGCCACACCGGCGCTCATCCCGCGAGCCTCGCGCACGACCGCAACGCAGTAGGCGACGATGGCCCGCACAGCTGGAGTGGGGCGTACTCGGGGCCACACCCCACCATTGTGGCCTCCGCCGTCAGTGACAGGCTGTGCCTGCTCCAAACTCGCTACTTGGTCATCGTGACCGACGAGGCCGTCAGCATAGACGAGAAGCCACGCACTGCAAATCAGCAGCCGAGTCCATAAAAATGTATCCGTGACGAGGCTCGGTGGAGGGGGGAACAGCAGCGGCGGCGACGACGTGCGCAGACGCGCTGGGCTGAAGATGGAGCCGGCAGCACCATACAGAGAAGACATGTACGCGAAAAGAGAAGCAGAAGAAGGAGAGGTGGCGTCGCAGCTGCCTGCAGTCGAGCCAGATGGCGCTGCCGAAGTCGGCGACAAGATAGTGGCGGGGATGGTGTAGGTCATACCTAAGGCACCACTCATGCGCGCCATCGCTTCAACCTTGAGCGCCTCATCACCATCTGCGCGCGTGATAGTGACGCTCACCTCGGCAGGAGCTGGAATGGCCCGGAACAGCAATGGGTACCGCACCAGCGACTGAAGCCGACCCCAGTGCTGCGCCTCGCATGCGTGCAGGACGGAGGCGCCGAGAGCAACGAGACTCAGGCCGCTGTCCGACGTGAGCATGACCGGAGAGGCAGCAGCTAAGAAGGGGGCGTGGGAACCCTTTCCAGAGACGGCCGCACCGCCAAATCCATGCTGATCGCTACCACCACTGATCTGCTGCTGCTGCTGCTGCATGGCGGCCTCGGCATTGAGAAGCTCATCAGCGGCTGGGTCCTCTGTCGACAGCGCTAACGCGTACAGTCGTGTAAGCACAGCCGTGGTGTCGGCTGCTTGCTGATCTCGTGAACAACCGCCTTCGCCAGCCGCTGGATAGCGGCCTTGCAGCTTTCCCGCGCCGGTGTCGCCGTCGCCTGGGCTCGAATCCCGACTCCGTGAGCTGCTCCCGCTTGACCAGCCACCGACTCCCGCAGCATACTTGGCGCCGTCCACGCCACCGGACCTGCGCGTACTCGAGGGCGGTAGGAGATTCGTGCGAGTGCTGCCAGCTGCCTGCCACCCACCCCAGTCATCCAAACCATCGGTGAAGAGCATCGATGCCGCAGACGAGAACGACGGCAGCAGCGAAGTTGCTGATTGGGTCGGACGTGTGTACAAGGGGTGACCGGTGTCACCCAGCAGAGTAGCAGGAGCAGCAGCACCACGTGTCATGACAAGATGCTCTGGCCGACGTTCTCGTCTCCTAAGGCCCGCAGTCCATGCTTGCGCCCTGGAAGCCGCGCCAGCGGGTTTGATCGGAGAAGATGAAACGACAACATCAGTGTTTTCCTCTACGGACAGAGCGCCAACCGCAGTGACGGCGGATGCTGCTGCTGCTGCTGCTGTGGTGAGGGTGGTGTTTGCTTTACCCGACATCCCCACAGCGTGACTAGCCTCAGGTGACCAAACATGCACCTGAAAAACGTCGCTGCGTCGAAGTCGCTCCGCTGCGGACATGGTCTTGAAGAAGAAACACGCAGCGACAGCCTCCGCCTGCCGAGCCCGCAGGCCAACGGTGGCGGTAGCGGTGGCTGAGGACGAAGCAGATGCAGTTGGTACCACTGCTCCTACCTCTCCGCGAGCCGAGGGCGAAGACGCGGCGCTAGTGCGCGGGGCGACCGCAGTGGAGGTGCCGCTCGTAACCACTGTAGGTGCTGCGGTGGTGCTCATGAGATGCCGACTTCGCCAGAAAAATCTCTCCACCTCCCTCACCACAATCGGTGGGACAGCGACAGGGGCGACGAAGAGAAGGCTCGGCTTGCGTGGACGTAGCAGCTGAGCTCGTCGCACCAGAGATGCCCACAATTGTGGCTCCAGAGCCATGACTGCCGCGCAGACGCAATACGCGGCCTCCTCAGCCGCACTCGCCGCTCCGGCACCAACGCAGACGATGTCGATGGCGCTTCCACCGGGGCGACGACATAGCCGGTAGAGCGTCATGGCGTGCCGCACCACCGCATCGCAAGCACGCTGCAGATCATCAAGACCAGTCACTACCTTGGTCTCGCTTGGTGTCGCTGAAGGGTGCGCGGTAGTCACACGCGCCGCCGCCGCCACGCTGATGCTGCCGTGGCTTGTGCTAGCGCTCATGCGTGTGGTGCCATCGCCAGCTGTGATGAGGATCATCTGGCCAGCAATGGCCATGCATTCCTTACGCACATACTGCTCCTGCATGTGTGTGTGTGAGTGTGTGCCCTATATAGGATGAGGCCGGAGTTCCGCCTCGTCGGCACCACGAAAGGCGGAAGGCGCACGGCACTGCTACGGGCGGACCGCTGCCCTTAGTGTTAGCCTTCTCGCTCACAGCGCACGCAGCGGCAACCTCAATGGTGGGGGCGCACCTCACGTGGTCACACACACACACACACACATGTGTCTCTTACGCAAAGTCTATCGAGTGGCGTGTGAGTCTCTATCAGGTGAGTGGATCGCTGCGTCTGTGTGTTCGTGGGGGGTCTCGCTCGCTTGGCTATCCGCCGTGAGGTGAGGTGAGGTGAAATGAGGTGAGGGAGAAGGGGAGTGGCAATGACGCTCTGGAGAGAAACAGACGAAGAGAGAGGGGCAGAGGATACAACGGCGGCACCACCGTTGCAGACGGACTTGGACGGCCCATCGGCGGGGCCCCAAGCCCTCTCTCCTTGCCACCCACTCATCTCTCGACCGGGGCAACTTCTCCACACGTTATCCCCAGGCAAGGGGGCGTGTGCTGAGGCGCTTTCTAGGATCACGCTACGCACAGTAAGCTTGGTCTCTGTTTAACTACAAACATAGATATGGCAGGCGCTCGCAGCAGCAGCAGCAGCAACCATGCACACAGGAGAAGAACGAACGAACGAACGCAGCACCAACACCCAGACGCGCACCAACCCTTCTCCTCAATCACGCCCCTGTGTTGGCGCGCAGTCGTCGCAACAGCTCCACTGCTGTCGTGGAGCTCGTACGCGACGCACCAGCATAGGCAAAGGATGCCCACGAAGCTGACGGCGAGTAAGAATCGCCGGGCCGCTGGAGTGGCCCTCCACCGCCACCATGGCTACCGCTGACACGACTACTAGATGTGCTCATCACAGTCCCTCGAGCGTTCGTACCACCTGCGCTGGGCCCGGTGGTGTGCGCAGACGCCGTTCGTGAGCTGAGAGGGCGGTGGGCATTTCTGCCACCCGTACCGTGAGACGATATCCCTGCGGAGGCACCGAAAGCAAACGCAGACGACCTCACCGTAGACACCATGGCGGGAGACGAGGTGGCATGTTGTGGCGGACTGCGCTGGCGCAGGTCGGCTGCGTTGTTGCCACGTGCCACAGCTCCGCTCGCTGACAAGGCGGATGAGTGAAAGACACTCGAGACGCTGCTGCGGTTGTTGTTGCCTCGTCTGGCGACTGTAACAGCATCATCGCACCCAATCTTTGTCCGCGTCGGCGGTGAGAGAGAGGAGGTGGGTTCGTGGGATGCACCTCCATACAGCCTCGTAGTGGTAGGGTGTTGCACTGCTGGTGGTGTGCGCTGCCCAGCGGCGCCACTCTGTGTTTCTGAGGACTTGGCAGCTGCGTAGGCAATCCTCGCACCACCTTCAGCGGATGTCATCGTCTCTGCAGGAGTCTGGTAGATGGAGGGAGACGACGCCAGCGACATGTTGTATGGAGGGGTGAAGGACAGCAACACCCGAGGACGCTCAGCAATAGCGACGCCACCAAAGTCGCGAGCTGCGCTAGTGGAACCGCCCCAGTCATCACTGTGGCGGGCTCCGCTGCGGCTGTCACTGCTGCGCATGTGAGCGTTCTCCATCTGACACATCCCTGCGGGGTCGCCGCAATACGATGGCATTGTGCCACGTACCGGTGTCACCTCCGAGGATGCCGCCGTGGGCGAGGAATGTCGTCCCGCTGCAACGCGTGGTGCAAGCAGTGGGGTTGCCGGGGACCGCGCGCACGCAAGCGCCGCCACGTCAGGACTGCGGCTGCAGGTCGCCGCTGCGGCTGACGCACGACTACGCGGTGTTGGCGGCTGTTGTGCTCTCAGCATCGTCTGCATCTCCTCGAGCGCTGTCAACTGTTGGTGCGCCCACGCTGCAGCGTCACCATTCCTCTGCTGACGATAGCCCTCCGTGGGTGGTGAGAGGCCACCCAAGGCCCCCGCGTACGCGCCGCCGCTATTATCGCCGGCGCTACCGCGAGAGCTTGAGCGGCGTCGGTGCTGACGCTGCTGCGGAAGGGAGCGCTCAGTCGTGACGTGGGGAGAGAGCACCGCTGCGGCGCTGGCTAACACATCCGTCGTGGGAGCGCTGTGCGGTCTGGTGGAGGAGCGATAGCTGTCCGGCGAGTGCAACGATGGAGAGCGGAAGAAGGACGGTGCGGCCCTTGTCCCTACAGCTGCCACCGCAGCAGCAGTGCCCACCCTGGTGCCACGGCGGCGGGCCGACGGCGGCGTGCGCAGGAGCGACAATGCGCTGTACTTGCTGTGGCTACGACCACCGCCGCTGCTGACGCCTGCGCCAGGAGAAGCCGCGGTACCACCGGCGGAGCCATCTGGGTACCCCATGTTGGGGAGTGCAGGAGAGCGCATTGGAGTCTGCATGTCTAGGAACGGGGAGGTGTGGAGTGGGGGAGAGAAAAGTTGGCGCTGCTGTCGTTGCTGCTGGGAGGTCGGCTGTGGCCAGCCCTGAGCCCCCTGCCGAGTCACAGCAGCAGTTGAGGAGTAGAGCAGCGCAGACGGCGACGTCACCGTTGCCGCCCACGCTGCGCGTCCTTCCAATCCTCCAGCAGAAGCAGCGTGAATCGCCGTCGGACTTGCGCTCGCCTGGCTTGCTACGTTGATGCCGCGCCCATCATCTTCGGCTGCATCCAGATCTACCTCGACCACGGTAACGCGGGATTCGTCGTTGAAATGATGACCGGCTGCTGCCGCCGTCGGGGGTGTCGCAACGTCGCCTTCAGGGATGCCCTCGACGTCCAGATGGCGCTGTGTGGGGGGCACCGGCGATGTCTCCGCCGCCATTGACGGGGCAGCAGCACGTGTGAGGAGGAGTGTGTCATCCGCGGTGGTGCGACGCGCAACTGAAGACAAGCCGAGCAAGACTTCGCCATCGGTAGCACCAGCAGTAGTAGCAGGTACAACGGAGGCAGTGGCGGTGGTGGCTTGGGGACTCAGATATCGACCATCTCGGGTGCTTGCTGGAGTCTCCCCGTCTTCCGCAGTGACGCCCGCAAGCAATGTTGCCGCGGCTCCTGCTAGGTGGTGCTGCTGTTGGAGTAGAGTCTGGGTGAGTAGGCGGTCAAGAGAGTCCTCATTTCGCACCTTCAGCGCCGTTCGCTGATCTGCTCCCACACAGCCAGCGGTGTGAGTGCCCCTGTTGCTCGACGTCAACTTTGCCGGGGCACCCACTGCCGCTGCATCCGACTGTAACGCTGGTGAAAGCGCTGCCAAGCTTGTCCTCTCTTGAGCCGAGGGCAACTGCGACAGCTTAAGTGCGTCCAAGTGCTCATGTGTGAGCCCGTATAGCTCCAGCACGACATTTAACTTGGCCTCACGGTCCGTAAGCTGCGCCTCACGGTCCGCCAGCTGCGCCTCACGCATTTGCCCTTCCGTGTCACTGTTCCTCGCGTGCGACAGCGTTGCAAGCGAGGGGCGCAGCAGCCCGGCATCTGCGCTTTCCAGCCACCGCCGCGCGAGTGACAGGCGATCGCACGCTTCCTCAGCCAAGCGACGGTAGTACCACGACTCGGTGCGCAGTCGCAGCGCCTGGAGTTGCAGAAGCTGCAGAGCGGTAGGGCTCTGTGTGGACGTTGCAGAGCTCGCGCTCGGCCCGCCGCATTCGCTCAATTTTCGAACTAGGAACGCCAGCTCTGAGCTTGGCACTGCAGCCGTGTCCGCATGCCCGTGCCAACGCTGACGCCACCGCGCTCGCAGTTCCATCAAAAGGCTCATCAAGCGGCCCACACTCGCCAAGTCCGCTGCCTGGTGTTGCGCCTGTTGCGCTGGTGTCGTCTGCTTTGATTCCTGCGCTGCGGAAAGACTTGGCACGCTTTGTCGCAGGACATGCGCGCGGTCATTACCCTTCTGTAGAAACAGCTCGGGCGATGGATGAAGGACGAAGAAGACATGATGGCACGGGGTGGCGGCGGTGACGGTCGCCTGTGGCAACAGCACGCTAGGCACAGCTATCGAGCAGAAGCGCCGGAAGATGGCATCGGCTTCCTTGTGCGTCGGCACGCAGTCGTCATTCATCCTGCCGCTGGAGACGGTGCCGCATGCCGACCTCCTCACATCCTCTTTACCGGCAGCCGCTGCCGTTGCTGCGGCAACATCAGCCCACGTCTGCTCCAGCTGTCGTGGCAGTGTTGGCGTGCAGGCAACGCACAGCACATCAGCCGCGGTCATTTGGCCAAACAAGTGAAGCCCGGCACTGTGTACAAGAGCAAGACTGGATAAGAGCGACACCAGCAAATTCCACAAGAACTCTTCCGGCCAATCCAGCAACGATGCGGACGGTGGCACGGCCGCCAACGCCTCCGGCGGTGACCCTTCACTGTCTAAACCGAGCAGGGCAGAGACCCGCCGCAGCTGCTGCGCGAGGGAGTACGACGAGGTTGATGATGACAGCGGTGGCACGAGCGACACGGCGCCTTGCCAACTACTGCCGCCGTCAGCACCGGCAGCCGCCATGTGGGCGGCCACCGTCGTCATGGCAAACGCGTCCCTGAAAGTCACCTGGTACCGCCCCTGCACCGCTATGGCGTCTGCAGCGCACCCACAAAGCGACCACTGAAGCTCAAGCGAAGACGTTGATGAACGAGCGCTGCCGAGTCTATCGGCATCCACGGTCGTCACAATGTGCAAGTTCTCCTCAGCGCCGGCATCGGGGCCTCCTCGGTTACTGCTGCTCCAGGAAATCCCATGTAGAGGCGTCATACCATACAGCGCCGCCAGCACCGCTGTTGGGGGCAACGGAGAGGTCTCCATCCAGTACGACTCCAAGTCTGGCACCGATGGGGTCGATCCAGCGGATCCAGATGTAGCGCTGGCTGCGACCCGGCCTGCAGTCGTCATGCGTCCCTTGTCAGCAGCACTCGAAGGGTCTAGTCCTTCGCTGGGGAAACGTGAGGACGCGTGGCGCACTGCAGGTGCAGATCCCAGCGCAGTAGCAGAGGCGCCGCTGGTCATGGCGAAGACGCAGCCTACGACATTGCGCTGGAACTGGGCGTACTTGGAGGTGAGCTTATTTAGCTTTGAGACTACCGCCGCTTCGTCACACGAGGGGTGCTCGCCACCTGGAGAGAATGCGAGATCTTCGCACAGGACGTAAACACCAGGAGAGGATGTAAGCCCATCTTCGCGCGCCGCTGGTGCGCCCCGGTAGCAGGGGAGACGCGCAATACGTCTGCTTAACTCCATTGTGCACTGCGTCGACAAGGAGCGCAACAGCGCGCAAGCACGAAGAATGACAGATAGCGAGAGCGGAAGCGGATCACGGCGGCAGAAATTGCTGGAAGAGAACAAAACGGCAACACCGTGTAGAATAAGGCGCCCGTTTCGCTCTAATCCTGTGCGTGTAGTGCGCCCTCACTTCCCTCTTCGAGTGGAGAGTAGCGCTCCGTACGACGCCTCCCTGCAGCACCCGGAAAAAGACCCGCACAGGGTAGAGAAGAGGGGGAGGGGGGCGAGAAGGTTGCGTGATGATCTAAGTCACAACGCACGACCGCAGGGGTGTGTAGGCACCGATCTACTCTATGAGTTCAGCAAGAGAAGCGAAAGAGGAGAGAAATGAGCGACTTGGGAACGCCTGCGCGCTTTCGTGTTTTTCGTTGTTTTGGTTTGGCCCTTCGCTGCGCCTTTTTCACGGAGAGGGGCGCCCCCCAGCCGAGGCGACGCCAAAAAAAAAAGAGAAAAACGACAGCGAGGCGACCAACAATCGAACTTTGGTCAGCAAAAGGAGGGCAACGAGGAGGGCCCCACCGCCCTCCTCCACTTTTTGGGCGCGTCGTTGCGTGTGTGTGGGGTGTGGGTGTGGGTGTGGGTGTGTGTGGGGTGTGTGTGGGGTGGGTGTGGGTGTGTGTGGGTGTGTGGGGTGTGTGTGGGTGTGGGTGTCACGTGAGGTGCAGCGAAATAACCCGGCATCCCTCTCCGAAGAAGGCCCTCCCTCCCTCCCTTCCTCTTCACCCTCTCTCTCTATACCGCAGAGGCTGACTCAAGCGCTACACAGCCAACAAGCGAAGGTGGGGAACAGCTACGATGCGGCAGGCAAACAGCTCCGCGGAGAGCGTGGGATCTCTGAAAACGATGTGAAGCGCTCGTTGGGGAAGATGCTTAGCTTCCTTGTTCCGCGAGATGAGCACCTGTTAGCTTTAAAGTGATGCCCACGTAAGGGAGAAGCTACAAAGCGCAGCGTCCGACTAATTTTGGCTTGCAGCAGGAAATCGTAGGAAAATATGATGGGAATTGGAGAGGACGCATGCTGGTGAGGGGAGAGAGGGAAGGGGGCCCACAGTGCAGCCCCAAGGAGGGGTATCGCCAAGGTGTAAAAAGACGGAGGGAGAGAAAGAGAGGCACAGGAGCGGTCAACGGGGAGGCGGATGGAGAAACATGCGTGCGTATGATACAGAAAGCTGCACATCAATCGAAAGAGAAACACCTCAAGCGTTTTGTTTTCACCCTGCCCTAAATCTGCCGGCAGACAATATATGCCGCCTCTGCTGAAGTGCACACACCAGCAACGCAACAACGCGGCACGTCCGTGCTTCCCCCCCCTTCTCGACTCACACTTATCGTGGGGCGGATCGGGGGAGGGAAGAGCGGGCAGCCATTATGCCGCACCGGCACTTGACGAGATGGAAAAGCGGCGGTTTGTGCCGGTGCTTGCGAGGAAAGAGGTTGTCGAGCCTCTTTCCTCGTGCAATGGAGGTGCTCTGTGCCTCCCCGCCTGTCCCGCCCCTCTAACAGAGCGCCGGGCGGCCTCCTCTTTTTTAAAATGTTTTCTCCATCGGCGATGTGGGCGCTTTTTGTGTTTATTTGTTTGGTTTGGGGGTTAAAAAAATGTAAAAACGAAAAGGCGTACAAAAAATGAGAAACGAGAGAGAAGTGAGCGCCTCTCCCACAGCAGCGCAACGGGAGATGGGAGCTCGAGGCGAGGCATGGAGAGAGAGAGAGAGGGGGGGGGCACATGACTCGACACCTCACACCTTTGGTCGCTGGAGGGAATGTCAACGAACGTGCTTAGACAAGACCGATCTTGTTGGCGGTATCCAGGGCATCGTGGGCCGCAGACAGGCGGATGTACGCCTTCTTCAGACCATCCGGGCGGATCAGGGTGTTGACCTTCACAGCCTTGACCTGGTACAACTTGCGCATCGCCTTCTTGATCTCGGTCTTGTTGGCGCAGGCATCCACGATGAAGGTCAGGGTGTTGTTCTCCTCGATCTTCTTCATCGCCTTGTCTGTCGTCAGTGGGTAGCGGATCACACTGAAGGCAGTAATGTCCTTCGACTCCACGGTCACGCGGTTGCTCGGCTTTGCGATTGCTGGCCTGCGGTAGGTGTGCGGGCGGCGGAACTGCGGGCGGGTGTAGGACTTCCGCGTCGTCACCTTGACAACCTTGGTCGCCTTCACATCCTTCGGCGCGGCCTTCTTGGCGGTCTTCGGAGCAGCAGCCATGGTGGAAAACAACACTGCTTCAGTTGGGCAGGCCATATTGGACAGAGGCGCGCGAGAAGAGCGCGTTATCGCACGTGTAGAGGCGTGCGAAGCAGATTGTCCCAAGCAAAGAAGAACAGGGCAGGAGAAAAGGGGGGGGAAGTGGTGGTGACGGTCGGCACAAAGATAGCAGATGGGTGAGCGCAATGAAGCCGGACATGGGCACAGGTACTGTTTGGCCGTCTCCGGCCAAGGTGATGGAAACACTGGTGAGGGACATGGCACATCGAAGGGCTGCGACCTCCATTCAAACACATCCTGGGTGTTGTCGGCATAACTAATAAAGGTGTAGGAACGATATCCTTTTTTTTGGGGGGGGGAATCGGGTGTCCGTGTTGGCGTACGCGTTCTCTTAGGTGTGGCCCAGGCAAACTTTCCAGCAACAGAGAAGGAGCAGACTCGGCACACTCGTCTAAGCAATATGATGACCTTTTTTTTTTTGCTCGCGCGCAAAGGCTGCGCAGGGGCGTATTGCCCGTATTCTGCTGGTTTGTTGGGGAAAAAGAGCCAATGAGCCTTCAAAGACATTCCCACCAAATCTGCTCTCCTCGGGGATGAAGTGAGCAACAACGCAGCCGTCACGGTCTTTCTGTTCGCTGTTAAGGTATAGCTCAGAGCGTGCCGCAGGATTTGACGCACCACCGTGGGGGGGCCTGAGCGGCAGTCAGTTGAAACACAGCTAGTGGGTGAAAGAGTGCGTGCGGATGTGTGTGTGGGTGTGTGTGTGTGTGTGTCATCGTTAACGAGCGAAAGAAAAAGAGCCAGCTGGGGGCATCTTGACGATACACTAACCGTAGAAAACGAAAGAACGCCGGTGAACCGCAATCCTGCGGGAACACAATGACACTCCTCGAAAGCACCCTGTTGACGTGCCAAGCACCGTGGGCAGAGCTCACACGAAAACCTTCCAGCAAGAAACAGCGAGGAAAAGGGGTCACATCTCTCCTTCTGGCGCCATCCCGTCGTACGCTTTGGGAAGGACACGTCTGTACGATTGCCTCGCTCTGTGTTTCCCGCTTCCCGGTGCGTTCGCTTGAGTTCCGCTCGGATTCGCTGCCCCCCCCCCCCCGGTCGCGCGAAAGAAATGCGGTCCTGGAAGAGTAGGGTGTAGGAAGCAAAAAGGGTGTGCATTTCCACTCCATAGCGATGAGCCCCGCCCGCCAGCACCGGCCCCAACGAACCCCTTCCTCTGCCCGATGCGGCGACCCTGACAAGCGCAGCAGTGAGACACGCTCAAGAGGAGGAAAGCGTCTACTTTCGGCAGACGCCCTCGCGCCGCAAGGCGAACAGAGGAAAGGCCCACCCCGAAAACCGAAATCGATAACTGTGCCCCCTTCGACTGCCTGGCCCTCGACCTGGAGAACGCTGACCCTCGGTTGGTAACAGGAGGATCAGGGAAGCACACCAGTCTTTAAGCCTCTATCCCTCGCTGGTAGTCCTTGGCGAGGGCAAACCAGCTCTCTGTATTCCTACGGTCACATACCTTAACCTGGAAAGCCTCGTAAACGCGGTTCATGATGCGGTTCCACGCCTCGATGTACTTGCAGTCATCGAGAACGTCCGCGAGGGAGACGTCCTTAATGCAGCCGTGTAGAAGTACGTTGTCTTCAACACCATCGCTCACCTTCACATAAGACCCGTCCTTGTAGCCACCCAGCTGACGTACACAGTTCAGGGTGTGCTTTGCAATGTAGTAGGCCACCAGGTTGATCCCAAGATCCTCGGCGGCGTAAATTATGCTCTCAATAATGACATCGAAGCGGTAGGCGTTTGCGAGTTGGATGACGTTGCGGAAGCTCGCAATGGCGTTCTGCGTATCAGAGAGGGGAAAAAACACAACATCGTGCGGGTCGCTCGCGCATTCCTTTGCTGGTCGAAACGTTGTCATGACCTCCTTCAGGGGTTTGAGTGATACAGCTGGGATCTCATCATCCGGGGTGGAGCGCATCTGCATTGCGCCAGAAAGAGAGAAGTGCAAGATGTCGACCAGCTCAATCTTGACGTTTTCCAAATCAGGCGTGGCGTTGAGGTTCTTCCACCACTTCCACGGATAGGAGTCCAGCAGCTCCGCGGACTCCATCGTGATGGCAAGAGCCCAATTGTCCAGCGAGCGAGTAGTGCGCCAGGAAGGGTCGATCATTACATTCAGGCCGTCCTGCAGCTCTGCCAGAGAGTGCAGAATCACACGTGGAAGAGTAGTGATGCAAGCGCGCTTCATCGTTTTTTTTTCTTTGCTTCGCGCCTTTTAAGTGAAGCGGCGTGGGTGAGGTCTGAATTTTTTGTGGAATCGCAAGGGGTCTGGGCTTGATGGGTGGTGCAAGAAGGAGCAGAAATGAAAAAGGAACCGGTAAGCATTTGGTGAAGCGAAGTGGAGTGCCTGGTGCGAGCGAGAGAACCTAAAAACGAGCCGAGCAGCGGGGGGCACATGCCCCACCGTCGGGAGCCACCACGGTCGGTAGAGAAGTACACTTTAGCAGTTGTTTTTCTGCCTCGACGAGATGCGCTCAGCAAATCGCTTGGTCGACAAACTTGTTGGAGGCTGCCAGACGCCTCGGTCGCGAAACATGTGGCCACGCCGTGCTCACCGCCTAGCGCTGCCGCCGTAGTTTCGACGGGGCGGACGCTTTCCTTCCTGGGCAGGGCGGGAACGCCTTAGCCGAAGTACAGGATCCCCCTCCCCCCGCGGCCGCGACCTAGCAAACCCCCAGAGCGAGACACCCCTCGCGCGGCGCAGCGGCAGAGGACAACCAAGCGAGGGAAACGCGGGGGGGGGGGAGAAAAACCGCGACAACGCAAGGCGCGCACACCGACCAGCACACACCTCCCCCCTCCACGCCTGAGCAGCCGCAAGAGGACACGCGCTCCGAGATTCCAGGGCGCAGCGCAGAAGCAACGCCGGCAGCGGCACACCCGAACGGCACCCTCTGCGTAAGGAAGAGGGGGGCGGTGCCTCTCTGTTGGTGCGTTGGGCGAAAGCGAGGCAATGGACAGCGAAAAGGGCAAAAACAGCACTGGTGCAACGAGACCTACACGAGCAAGCGGCTGCCATTATGGGGATACAGCGCCCACACAAACAGCGTCAACGCAATCGATTGACACTGTTTGTGCGGCTAAGAAAGCGGCACTGTGTAGACGGCAATCAAGTCGCGCAAGTTGTTCAAGGTCACCTTACGCGCCGGCGACCTCCGATCCCCTGAGCCGGCGCCTGAGGAGGAGCGGGTCGCCGTCAATGAGCTGGCGTCATCCTCGCTCTCGTTGTCGTCCATGCCGAGCGACGTGCCGGCAAAGTCAAGGAGGTTAATCTCTGTCATGGCTCGCTCCACGCGGACACGCATGACATCTGACGTGACGGCAGGAATGGCGCGGCTTTCGCCCAGCTGCACCTCGAAAAAGTGTCGAAGCACCCGTAACGGGCCATCTGGGATGTAGGAGGCACATGAACCGAAGAGCTCGCGCCTCGCCAGTACCGCGTTGGTGGCCGTTGCCGGTGAGGCACCTGCCGACGCCAGTCCCGCTGCAGTACCGCTGCCGCCCGCCTTAGCCCTCCATGACGCGGCACCAGCTCCAGTTGCAGCATGAGTGGCGCCCGTAACATCCACCTCAGTGCCCTCGCCACATCTTGATGCCATGTGGAGGGTGCCTGGGGTGGAAAACAACAAATCCACAGCGGTGAGGCTGGCCGGTATGGTGGCGAGCGCGGTAGACGTGATCGCTGCAGCGACGGAATCCGCGTTCGCCGAGGGGGTAAGTACCCCACCGCAGGTCATCCACTCCAGCACCGCCAGCGAGGGGAGGCCGTCCACCAACCACGAACTGACCGGCGCGTCCTCCTTGGTCGGAGACGAGCTGGCCGCAGTGGTGCGGACAGCGCTGGCTGCGCGCGCCCGCGGAGCGCGACCGCCCGTAAACAGCGGCGCCCAGAGGTAAGCAAAGAGAGAAAAGAAGAAGAGTTGCTGCCGCAGCACCGCCTCGTCGCGGCGCCACTCTGCCACAGGGCAGCCGTACACCGCCGACCACGTGTCGGCACGGCAGAGGCCGTCGCGCAGCAGCCGCATCACCAAAAACTGCAACAGTGCCACAGCCGTCACGTAGTTGCCACCGCCGGCGCACCACCCCGCGAGTACAGTGTTTTCCTGCGGCGTGATGCAGCCCTTCAAAGGGAGGGACGCCATGCTGCCCTGCGCCTCTGCGGCGCGCTGGTTCATCACGTAGCTCGGCGTGATAAGACGCTCCTGGAAGAAGGTGAGCAGGTGCAGCGAGACTTGCACGCACCAGTGAAACAGGAACACCTCGTCACCTCGGTGCTCGCGCATCTCGCCGATCGGGAACTCAGGGTAGCTGCTCAACTGACTGCGAATAGTCCACACGCCATTCAACCCAGCGCTTGCACTCCCGTCGAACGACACATTGGCCGAGTCGACGACGCAGCGGTGCACCGTGTAGCCGGCGGGAGTGTAGTACTTGCGATCAAGGAACGTCATGATGAGGCTCAGCACCCGCTCCTCCCGTACGCCGGCATCAGCGAACAACGGGGGAGTGACGGCGGCCTTCTTGTCAGCTGCCGTTGCAGGCGGCGACGTGGCCGAAGAAGGTGACGTGACGGGAATAGACAACAACACGGACGACGTGTTTGCATCCGCCTTGTTCACTTTCTTCGCCGTTGTGGCTGCCGTCGTCGCTGCGACTGCAGAAAACGAGACGTTGCTCTTCGACCAGAGCCTCGTCGGCCACCCATCACCGCGCTCTTGCAGCCGGGAGCCGAACAGGACGCTTTGCTGCGGTGCCAGGAGCGACCTAGATGGCTCCAAAGCCTTCACCGACGACGTCGGCAGGGCGAGTACGGCATTGGCACGAGTCACATCGGCGTTGAGCAGCAGCGCTACACACATCCACTCCTGCACGAGCCGCGGGACCTCCCGCTGTACACGCTCGAGGTGCTGCGTGCGGAAGTCGAACTGCGCGTCCACCAGCATGTGCGCCATCGCCCCGCCTCTGGTAAAGAACGACACCCACGCACCGAGGCCTAGTAAGTCGGAGAGAAGGCAGAGTGTGCTATCCAGCACCCACGCCGGTGACGTGGCAGGGTCGGAGAAGAGAGGCGCGTCTGACACAGCCGACTTGGCGGCCGCCGAGGGAAAGACACGGCGGTGGTTCGTCAGAAACGCCTCGGACGAAAGAAACCGCACGAGCGCCTTACGCTGGCGCAGAAGCACCACCATCATGCGCGAGAGTAAGTTGCAGAGCACAACATCAATCGACTCCGTCACCACTGCGCTCGTGAGCAGGTACGCAATGCACTCCGCCTGCTGCAGCCGCATCGCCATAGCAGCGGTCGAATTAGTGCCCTCCTGCTCCTGCGCCGCCGCAGAGGCCATGACCTCCGCCGGCAGCTGGTCCGTCCCCGTCAGCGCGGCCACATAACCGCACAAGGATCGCAGCAAGCGCACGTGCGTACTGGAGCAGCCGTTTGCATAGCGCAGAAACCGAAAGCGCTCAGACGACAGCAGCGGCGGCGGGGTTGTGCTGAGGTAAGCCGGGGGCGGCGCTGTGGAGGATGCGCCAGCCTTGCCGAGCACCGCCGTCGCGCCACGGCCACGACTCGTGGGGTAGGCGGCTGCCCCGCCAGTCGCGCTGGAAGAAAAGTCGACCGGCGCCGGCGAGGACGCGCCCTGTGCTGCGCCGCCTGCCGAGGCCGCGCTCTTGAACAGAGAGGAGGAGGCAGGCGCCAGCAACAGCTGGATCAGCAGCGAGTGTCCAGAGAGTGGGAGGGTGCGAATCAGCTGCACCAGCTCTTGGCAACGCACTCGCACCTTGCGGGCCACGTCATCACAGCGGGAGGGGTGATAGGGAGGCGGGATGCTTCGCGGCGCCGGCCGTGCCGGCATCGGCAGCAGCGACGGGGTCTCTGTCGCCGTTGATCCCTTTGGGATCGCCGTCGTCGCGTCTGAGGCCGTGGTGGCAGTAGGCGGTGGGGCGGCCACAGCAGCTTCGATGGCCGCTGTGTTCTCCAGGTTCGCCTCGTAGAAGGCGAGGCTGCCCATGATCACCTGCTCCATCATCGCCCGGCCCCCGTGCTCCACCAACTCCCCGGTCAGCCGCGTGAAGTCGTCCTCCAGGATGACCAGGCTTGGGGTCAGCTGCCGCATGATGAGGGTGTCGCAGCCGGCGAATCCGTCAGTGCTGAGCGTCTGCATTACACGCGAAGCTTGTGCGATCATTTGTGCCGCCTGGCGGATGCGAGTTGGGTCGCCACCGTCCGTGCCGGTGCCGAAGCTCAGCAGGTGCGTCGCCAGTACGTCGCACGCGAAGCGCTCCACGTTGCAGCGTACCCACAGCAGTGCAGCTGAGTTCGGCGGGATCAAGGTCCCTGGCGAAGCGGCAGCCGCTCCCCTCGGTGGCCCAGGTTTCTGCGTTGCGACGGCGCCACTGCGAGTGATGGTGGTGGGGCGGGTGGCCCCAGCAACAGGTCGCTTTCCGTCCGTCTTGCTCACCGCCGCCGCCTCAGCCGTGCCGGCGCTCCCGTCCTCCATGAACGCCTGCGCTGCTGAGAGGGAAAGGCCCAGGGTGTGCTGCCGCCGCACTATCGCCCGCGTCGTCCTCACCAGGAAGTCCACGGCGATGAGGCTCGCGTACTGAGGGTTCACGCGCGACTGCAGCCTCTGCACCTCGCTCTGCAGCCATGACGTATGTATCGTCAGGTACACGGCGGCCGCGCTGCGAGAGCGGCCAAACCGGAGGAGGAGTTGGATCAGCGGCACGTGGAGGCTTTCAACGTACAGGGGCGTGACCGGTATCTTGACAACGTTCGAGATGACGCATCTGACAAGGGCCGCCTCGAGGTCCAGAAGGAACGGCACGCACCCCTTCGCTGTCGCCTCGTCGGCAAGGCGGTACAGCAGCTCCGCTGCGTCAACGTGGCGCCGCTCCGTAAGGAGCTGATTCGCCTCCTCGCGCAGGATGCCCACGAAGGCGGCGGTGTCGATGGCCTCCTTCTCCGACCTGGCAGCGGCGGTGGGCCCTGCCGACGAGCGGGAATTGTCCTTCACCTCACTGCGCAAAGGCCGCCCTGACGCTGCAGATCCTCCCTCGGCAGCATCGCGGTCACCGGTACTGCCCCTAGTGGTGAGGTTGGCCCTCATGCCGATCACGTGTCGCCATTGCCGCACCGAGGAGACATTCAACCCGCGCGTCGTCGGGTAAGAGGCGCCGGTGTTCGTCGTCATGGCATCCGCGCAACCGCCTGTCGCCGCTTCCTCTTCATCTGCCAGACCGCTGCGATGCATCGTCGAAGCACACGTTGTGGCGTGGCTGGACCTGGCGGCGGCCGATGAGTCGGTACTCGCAGCGCCTCCGGTGCCCCAGCCGAGGTCGACGACGGCGTCGTTCAGCCATGTCATATCGCTGCTGCCTTCCGAGGCGTAGCGCTGTGTAACACGACGAGAAACGAGACTCGGTCGTGCAAACCGTCGTGGATCGCCATCGCTAGCAGTTCGGCCGAGCACTGTGCTGAACACGCTGCTACTCCCGGCATCACCACCGCGCACGCGGGCAGTGGCAAAGCCAGCCAGCTTACCAGTCGAAGACGTCTCTCCATCAACCATGATGTTGGCGGAGGAGTACTTGCTGATAGCAGAGATTGCGGCCTTGGTGCCCTGCACGTTGGCCTTGAGAGCCTCAACGAGGTCACTGGCACGGTCGACGTCGCGGAACAGGAGGAGGAAGCTGTTCGCGTGCGCAAAGACAGAGGCGTGTAGTCTATGGGTGGCGATCGCGTGGTCCTCCGTCAGGTCGTGATCCAGCTTGAGGAAGTTCGCCTTGTTATCGCCGATTAGGCCGGTCAGCAAGTCATCCTTGTCAAAGGTGTAGGCAGAGACTTGCTGCTGCGTCTGGTCATGCGCTGTGGCAGTGATCGAGTTTGGCGCGTACCGCTCTCGGATGAGTGTCTCGCGCTGCGTCAGCATCTGATCCGCGCGGCTCTTTACTTGCTGCTGTTGCTGCATGCGCTCGGAAAGGCGCTGCGCCTCGTCGTGGGTCGTGACAGCTGTGGTGCGGCGGCCGCTAGCTGTAGATCCCGCTGCGCCTGTGCCCATCACCACACCCGGTGTGGCGCCGAGTGGTGGCGGAATAGTGTGGGTGCTAGCAGCGGCAGAGCGGGAGCGCACCCCGTGGCTATCATTGCTGTCGGCCCCGCCACGCTGGTGACGCCGCAACCGGCGTGCATGGCGCACCTCGCGACGACGGTCGTTGTTCATCGTCAGCAGTCGCGTTTGCTAATGTCCGCGTGTGTGTGTGTGTGTGTGTGTGGCGGTGGTGGTGGTGGTGGCGGTCTCCTACGTAGACGCCGATTACACAGAGGGCCCTTTTCATACGGACAAAGAATGGCTGGAGAGAGAGAGAGAGAGAAAATGGGGAAGAAGAGCGGTGCGCTAGTTGGCGTGCATGGGTGTCTCTCTCCAGTATGCGAGTAGGCAGGTAGCGGCTACCCACCAGGGTTATACACGCCCCGCCCCAATCAAGCACGGATCCCTCTCCCCTTCCCCCCTTTCCCAGTAGACACAGAAGACGCGCCAAGAGTGGTCGGGAGGGTGGCGGTGAGGATAATGATGGAAGGTGGCTGTGATTCCTGGGTGAAGTAAAAACAGCGCAAATCTGAAACATATGCGTAGAGGCATAGAGGAGAGGGGAAGAGGGGGACCAGAGAGACTGCAGTGCGGGTGGGGGGAGAGGAGGCGAGGGGGGGGCGAGGTAGAGGAAGGGACTACAAAGTCGAACGGCGCGTAGGAGCCATCATGTCCTCCTGACAGAGAGAGGGGGGAGGGAGGGGGTTGTACAATCGACGGAGGAGTCCACACACAAACGCACACGCACACGTACCAATGAATGAATCGCTATGGATGGGGAGGTGCCCCCACATCGGGGCCATTTCAAAGACTGAAAATATTGTTGCGAGGCATCCCTCATCGCCTTTTCTTTCCGCGCATCGATAGAGAACGAAGGGAGCGTGTAGAGATGCAGCCGCGACAGACGCACATTCCAGCAGTGGCAGACGCACGCGCGCAGAGCGAGACAGAGAGAGAGAGAGCTCCTCGGAGAAGCAGCTACAATATGTGTATACATACGCACCCACACCTTCCACCACGCATACCCCACTCGTGCACGTCCTCGCTCGGTTGGCTGGTGATAGCCCTGCACATGTGGCATGCATTGACGAACAAAGTCACACGTCGGCCTCATTACTACTAAAACTACCGCCACGGGGCAGCGAGGACACCGACGACCGTGGCGACGCTGCGGCAGTACCGGCGACCCATAACGCGGTGTCCTCGTACCGCCCCAGATTCGGCTCCACTTCGTCATTGCGGAAGCAAATAATACAGTGCAAGTTGCCACGCTCCTTCTTCGGCCCAGCTGGCGACGGCGACGACCGCGGAAAGTGGGACGCCTCCGCTGCGCTATCCATACCAGCATAGGCTGTGCGAAGCTTCGGCTGCTGTTGCGGCGGCGGCGAGGACGACGCTGGTAGAGGCGAGGACGCAGGCACTGAGCTGACGGCTTCGTTCATCGAGGCCATGGCGTTATTCGCAAGAGGAGCACTGGCCGCGCCACTGGGCGACAGTGGTGCAGACTGAGCTGCGGAAGACACACTAACGTTCCTTTCATGGCTCACACCAGGCTGCGCAACTGCCACCACTTTCTCTGCCAGTGCCTGCAGCTGCACCACTGTGGCAATGGACAAGCCGTCACCCACATCCTCGGGCGACTTAGCAAGGCCAGGCTTGAGAGCGGCCATGGTGGACACCGCTGGGGATGAGGAGGTGTGCGGCAGCGGCTGCTGCAAAAATGTTGACGGCGCTGCTGGCGGCAGTGGTGGTGTGGTGGTGGCGGCGAAGACCATCACCTCGATCGTATCGCTGCTGGTGTTGGACGCTGCATCGTCAAGGAAGTCAGCATCGACATCGTTATCGCTGATGCCGCGCAGCACAGTAGCACCGCTGTGCGGAATGGCATTCGGCAGTGCAACAAGGATAGTCTCAGCGGGGCTGTGTGCCTCGCTCGAGTTCCCGCCCTGTAGCTCTTGGGCCTGTCGCTTCTGCTGTCGCTGCTGCAACCCATCCGCATCCCTCATCTGTGCTGTGGCCGCCACCGCCACCGCCGCGGTGGTAGTAGCAGTGGTGGCGGTGGCGGCCACAGCACGAACAGTGACGTCAGCACCTTCGTCCGCCCCTTCCTTGGATAATTTCTTCTTTGGCTCGCGCCGCTGCACGCCCTGCTCGGGGTGGCGAATGTTAAAGAAAAAAGGCGACTTGCACTCGATGTCCTTCACAATCTGCGACCACTTGCGGGCGTACATCGCCTCGTGCCGGCCACGACTAACCTCTCCAATGAAGATGGTCGTGTCACAGCTGGACTCGGCCACGGTCGGCTTCAGAAAGTCCGCCTGCGCGAGCGGGATGTCCTGGTAGCCAATCGGCACCATGTAGTGGTTGTGGCAATGGTATATGAGGGCGCAGTGCGGGTCGCGCAGCGCCGCCTTCACGGCTGCCAGCGCATCGGTGTTGTTGTTGTAGAGGTGCGTCGTCTTGCCGCTACCGTGGACCTTGTACAGAATGTATGCACGCCCGCGCACCCCGAAGTGCCGGTTCAGCGCGTGGAACCAGCGGATTAGCGTGGCGTTACCGGTAAACGACCCCCACGCAATTTCGCCAAACGGCGGCTCAAAGCCTAGAATTGACATGATCTCCTCCTGCGAGTGTGGCGGGCGGTTAGTCCCGACGGCGCTCTCGCCCAGCCAGCTGTACAGGTAGTTGTACACGGATGTCAGCGAGGCTATACCGCAGGCGCGCGGGTACTGTTTGTTCACACACAGCAGCCGTGGCAGGCGAAGTACCAGCCGTGCCTCGAGGTCGGCTCGTGTCGTCTTCAGATTCACTGGAATAAGTGCGTCGCGGTCCAAGGCGAGGGTGTCAAGCTGCACCACTTGTAGCGGCGACGAAGAGAGCGACCCGGTTAACGCGCTGGCGTCAACTGGGACAACAGTGTTGCCCTCGCTGTCCGCGCCCATGGTCTGACGGCGCACTCGCAGTCGCTTGATTGCATCCTTCTCCTTCTTCGTCATCTTGCGGGTCGGCATTCGCTTTGCAGGTGCGAAGTCGATCGCCCACGCCTGTGAGTCGCTCACCTCCGCCGCAGTCACTGGTACTTCGCGCGGGCTGGATGCGGTGCCATCCACCTGAAGCTGCACCTGTTGTTGCCGATCATACAGCTCCTGGCTGGCACCTTCTTCAGCAGCTGCTGTCAAGTCAATCCTCGTCTCTGCCGGCGAGATCCACAACCCCACAGGCGCGGCGTCGTCTTCTTCCGGTGCGGCAGCGCTCTGTGAGTAACCTGCCATCGACGTGGCGTAGGCGTTAGGCGGTGCGGGCACGTAAACCTCATCCACCGCTGAGACCACCGGCACACCCGAGAGAATCGTCATGGCGTTCAGCGGCGCGATCTCGACTCTGCGTGTCAGTGCGCTCAGCTGCAGCGGCGCTAGCTCGGCGGCAGAAGCTTGCAGAAACATCGAAGCCTCGGCCTCCACTTCGCAGAGGGCATCTCCGATGCTACCACCGTCTTCGTCTGCGCTTGCCTGCTCTTCTTCGAGCGCTGGGGAAGACGCATCAGCTCCCTCGTTCACAGCTACTACGGCAACAGGGGTATCCGGTGCACTATCGACTTCACACATCTCAATTTTGGTGGCAGCAGCGTCGTGGGGATCTACGCACAGATGATCCATCGCTGCCGCCGCCGCTGCTGCTGCTGTAACGGAGTGGGGTACCTAAACCGATGGAGTAAGAGAGAGAGAGGGGGGGGAAGAAATAGGGGAGGGGAGGGGGTTGTGCGAGACTCGTTGCCCTTTTAGTTCCGCGTGTATGGGGCTGTAGGGGTGTCGCTTGCTGCAGCTGGACAGTGTCAGCGAAGAAGTGAAAGAAGAAGGGAGGGATCGAGTAGGGGCGAGGAAATACAAAAGGCGGCGGAGGCATGCAAGGGGAGCATTCGGGTAAGAGAAGGCGTCAGTCTCGCGTGCGAGGGCACCCACCTCGTCTCTCTCTTTCGAAAGTCGGTCGGCCTGCGCTCTCCTGCTCCCTCGCAGCCCATGCACCATGGCAGCAGTGGCCCCTTCACAGAGGGAAACAACACGCAGGTGCGCAGTACCCTGTTGCTCCTACGCGCTCTAACACTCATGCTTAGACGCGAAGCGTTTCACGCGGAGAGAAGACAGCAGTCTGGCGTGGCACAAGACTAAGGAGCGAGCGTGCCAGTGAAAAGGGGTGCTCAACCGGAGGAAGGTGGTGGTGCAGCGGCGGTGGGGACGGGGAGAAGGAGGTGCACCACCGTGAGGGATCACCGCACGTCATGTGAACACGTCCTTGATGTTGTCCTTCACACTTGTATAACCACCATCTTCCCTCTGCCCTCCCCTTCAACTCGCACTGTGGTGGACACACTCCTGGTCTGAGAAAAGCGGAGAGAGGGAATAAGAGAGCACAGGCGACAACGCGTTTCCCTCTTTGATCCTTCTCTCTCCTACCGCGCCCATTCTGCGCCACTCAGTATGGCCTCAAACCTCCCCCCACTCTACACCAGGAGCTACCCCACAGGGGGCCCACCGCGGGGTGCGAAGCGGCCGTAGGCACGCGGCACAGCAATGCGCAGGCCCAGTCAGCTGAGCACGACGCCGGCCTCAAACTCTGCCCACCTCCGCCTCGCACGTCGCCTCGAAGTCGCTCCCACTGCGCCGGTCGCCGCGTCGCGCATATCCTCGTCGGGGTGGCGCTCGGGCCCCTCCCTCCCCTCCCCACCACCACGCCACTGGGCAGCCAGGGGGCCGGGTGGGATACAGTCGAGTCAGCATGGCGCCGTGCCCATCAGGTGGATGGTGCGAGCACGCCCACTGCCGCGGCCCGCTCCGACGTCACGCCATCCACGGCCTGACCGCCGGCATCCGCAGCGATGCATCGCTCTGACCTCCCCCCTCCCCTCCACGTCGCCGTCGCTTGGCCCCGCCACCACCAGACGTGGCTCTGCATTGGCAGCGAGAGGGGCGGGCCTGCCGGGCTTCTCCCCCCTACAGAGAGAGAGAGAGAGTGGGTGAACCGGACCCCTGCGATGCCGCGCGCACTGTGGCGTGTGTCTCTCTCCTCCCCCTCCTCGGGCCATCAGAGGCACAGGGCGATGAGGCGAAAATGGGCAGAAGACGCAGCTGAAAGCGCTTACGCCAGCCACAGACACGCAGAAGGTAGAGGAAAGGGGAAAGAGAGGAGTGGGTGGATGGAGAAGGAAATTGATGGCACGTGAACGCATGGCATGGAAAAGAGAGGAACAACCGGCACATCACCCAATCGCCCCACTCCCTGAGCAGAAACACGCACGCACACGCGCACACGCACTGGCGCAGACTGCTGTTTGTCCCTATCATAGTGGCAGTAACAGCGTCGCCAAGCACCTTCCTGATCGTGCCTCTCTCTCTTTACGGGGAAGACCCCTTCAGCAGAGAGGGGGTGGCCCATCAGCGCGTGCCTCCATTAGGCATTACGTGGGCATGTGTGGCCGCTGACGATCTCAGCCTCGCCCGCAAACGATCATTACTCGAACGGGCAACTCGCGCCACTCACCCTAGACGGTCGCTCCGCCGTGATGTCAGCCATGTGTGCCGCGTAGTCCTCCGGACTCATCGTCGCCCACCAGTACGCCTTGTGGATAGACTGCCGGAAGAGCGCGTACTGGTGATCGCAGAAGTACAGCGTGCGCAGCTTCCACACGTCGGGGGTCCAAATCAGCACAATGCTGCCGCAGCAAAGCCACGGCACCCACCATCGCTGCATCAGCGGCACCCAGCTGGGATGCTGCCGGCGGAAGAGCCATGTGTTCACCTCCGGCGCAGGCGCGGTCTTGGAAGCAGCAACAGCGACAGCAGACTTCGACGCGGCCTTCGACCCAGATGCATCACGGGCTCCGTCGGTGAACTGCGACAGCTGCTTCAGCTCAATCGCTGATGTCCGCTCCACTTTGAAGCCGCGTGGCGTTTGCGACGTCTGCCTGTGCAGGTAGACGCCGCCTACCTGAAGAGCAGCGGCGGCCTCCTCGGGGGAGAGATGCAGCCCGTGCCCGCCTGAAGAGCTCACCTTGCCATCGACGGCAGCAGCAACACCAGCAGTGTCTGTGCTCTTGTGGGTCTCCTCTGCTGCCGCCGCGGCAGCCGCCGTCGCAGTTGCCTCGGCCTCCAGTGCGCGCTTCGCATGGCGACCGAAGAATGGCACGGCGCTCCAGCACCGAACCGCGTACGACTCGATGGCCCTCGCGTTCGCTATGTCGTAGGCGAGGATCTCCTGTTGAATGTCGCTGACGAAGGCCTCGGCGGCCTGCAGGTCAGCCGCCTCGGGGCTGTTCGGCAAGAGCCCCCCCCTCGGAATACCTAGAATGAAGTTGCGGGTAAGGGTGTCGGCCTGCTGCGCTGTCGTGCCGACGGCGGCGGAGCTCACGTTCGGCGCTGAGCCCGACGAGAACGCGTTGCTGCTCATCTCTCCTGCGCCACTGCAGAAGAGCGAGTATAGAGAGGGAGGGAGGGAGGGGAATGGTGTGAAGACGTAAGAGTGAGAGCGCACAGAGAAGAAGAACTAAAACGAGGGAGTGTGTGTGTGATGCTTGCTGCGAAGAAAAGACAAGGGGGCGGCTGCTCCGGTCGCTGCAGCCACGGATGCGTAGGCGCTGTGTGTCTGTCTGAGTTTAGGCGAGCACTTCCTCTCCCCTCGCCACCGTGAGAAGAAGAGAAGGGAGAGGAGGGGAGGGGAGGAGATGGAGAAGGAGTGCCAAGTCTTCAGAAGAGGGGGGGTGAGTATATGCGTGCGTGCGTGCAATCGCGTACGCTTCGGTATCCGCACACGCCGGTCAATCGAAAAAGCGGCCCAATTAGGTCCCAACACCGCGCGGTTGACCCTCCCCCCTCCCCCTCCCGCACGTACGTGTGGAGGAGGGAGGGAGAGAGCGGGCACACCCCGCCCCCTGTCCTTCCAGCCTTCTACAGGCTTGTGTCATTCAAGGGAGAAGAAACGGTCTGCAGGCGCGCATGTGGAAGAGGGAGTAGTACGTCACGGATGGCGGTGCACAAGTCGCTCAGCTGAGCAGACTAGAAAGCACCGCGGCGCCGTACTTGCCATGGCTGAGATACACCTCGCGCAAGAGGGGCAGCAGCCGAAACGTCATGGGACCGCCGCCGCTGCTGCGGGATCCGTCGCATGGGGGTTCACCGTACTCCAGCGCTGCGGTCGCGGTGGAGATGAGTGCGTTCTCGTCCAGGTGGTGGCACCCGCGCAGCCATAGGCGCTGCAGCGACAAGGACACATGTTGAGAGAGATGCTGGTGCTGTTGCGCTGCGGTCGCTGTCAGTGAACTCGGCGACGTCGACGCACGCAGCATGCACTTCAGATCAAGAAGATCAACTCCAGTATTGGACAGGTTCAGCTCTGCCAACCCTCGCAGACAGCCAAGGACGCCGACGTCATCATCAGTACAAGACAACAAGTGTCTGTGCTGCGAGTCTCTCGCTCCTGGTGGATTACCGCCACTGCCTAGCTGCACGCACCCCACCAGCGAGAGAAAGCGGAGGGCAGGGCAGAACATGATATATGGGAACGCTTCGGCGTTCGTGAGGTGCGTCGCCCCAGTGACGGTAAGCTCAGTCAGGGTCGAGCGCCGCGCTGCACCGTCGGCAGCCAGCGCCAGGAATCGCAAGGACGACAGTCGTCGACAGCTTGCCAGCTGCAGTACCTCCAGCTGAGGAAAGAACGCCAACGCCGCGAGGCCCGCCGCTGTAATGTCGGTGTTTGAAAGCGCGAGTGTGCGCAGTGTGGCTGCAAAGGCGGGGAGTCGGCCGTGCCACGGCAGTGGTGGCGGCACCGCCTGCAGGTCGCCGTCGTCTTCCGCTCTCTCACCATCCCCGCCCCGCCTGGCGACCGCTGCAGCAGTCCCCACAGTCTCGCTTGGCTCGTACGGGCACCACGCGGCCAACGAACGCACTCGCGTACTCGCGATGTTGAGCACCTCCAGAGCCGTCCACGACGCCAGTGCAGCCGTCAGAGCAGCCTCCGTGACGTTGGTGTGGTAGAGATCAAGCTCTACAACGTTCGTGAAGCCGCGCAGTGGACGAATGTGCGTCACGGCGTCGCACGAGCGCAGCAACACGTGGCGTACATGCGGAAAGACCAATGCGGGTGGCAACGGCTCGTCTGCAGCCACGGCAAGGTCCATGCCGTCGGGGTCGTCGGGGACCACCTCGCGCCATGCGAGGTGCTCTGCCACGGCAGCAGTAGCTTGCGCTGTCAAAGTCTCTTCGTCAGCCACAAGCCCTGTCAGCCCGTCGGCGGTGAGCTGCCTTGTGTAGGAAAGGTCCAGCACAGCCAAGGGTGGGCACTTGTGGAGCAGACGATGCGCGATGCCGGTCGTTGTTGCCTTCGGATGATGCAGCCTCGAGAGCTCATCGCCGGCACCACCACCAGCTGTGGAGGCCTCACTCTTGTCGCGCGCAACCAAGAGTACTGGTAGGCGAGACAACGCCGGGCATTCCTGCATCCGCAGCTGATTTAGTGTGCGAGAGAGGCGCAAGCCCGCCACCCCCTCCGCCGACACACGGGTGCGACTGACATCTAGGGTGCACAGAGACGGCAGCGTTGCAGCGACGCTAACGTCCGTTACCCCAGGGCACCGGTCCAGTACCAAGCACTCGAGCCCCACCATCTTGCTGAGGGAACGAAGCCCGGCATCGGTCAGACCTGTGCTGGAGGCGATGAGAACGCGGAGCGCAGTCAGCAGAGGAGCGGCCTCGACACTCCCTGCTGCAGTCGCCTCATCGACTGCGGTGGCGTCTGCCTCCCTGCTCCACAGCTGATGAACGGTGGTGAATGAGGAGCACCCCTCAAGCATCAGCCACACCAGCCGTGGGCAGCGCCCCAGCGGGTGCAGCGCATGTCCTTGCACGGAGGACAGAGACAAGTTCAGCTCGCGCAGATGAAGAAGCAGCGGCAGCCATGAGACCTGCGAGAGACGCCCGCATCCCTCGAGAGAAAGGCGATGTAGGCACCGCAGCTGCGGCAGATCACGGGCAACATCCTCGTCAAACACCTGCGTATAGGAGAGGTCCAGGTCGACCAGGGTGTCAGCCCAGTACGTAGGGCGCGACCGCGACGAAGAGCTGCTGTGACCCTTTCGATGGTGGCGACGCTCGCGAGAGCGATGGCGTGGGGAATCAGGAGGCAAAGCAGGCTCCATTGCCCAGTCACTGGATGATAGATCAGGATGCACCGGCGCTGCAGGTGCGGGTGGGCTTGGCACGGCAAGGGCACGTACATCGACCCCCTTTGCTGAAGCCACGCTGCTCCCCGCCTCGTCAGCAGCAGCAGTAGCGACGTGAGGCGTGGGCAGCGATAGGGATGACGACGAGGCCGCCACAGCGGCGGAAGTCAACGTCGGCGCGTAGGACCGCAGTGGCGATACCGTCAGGTCTGGGTATAATATGTTGCTCGACCGCGGCGGCAGGTCGCGTCGAGGATCTGCGTGAGTCCGAATTGGAGCTGACGCTGATGCATGTGTCGCTGAAGGCAGACGATGTGCGCTGAGTACCGCACCAGGCACTGCTGCGGAGGAAGCCCTCAGTAGTGGAGCCCCTGATGTAGCCTTTCGAAGAACGTGGGCAGGCCTAGCGTGTGCTGATACGCTGCTCATGGCGGTGGCCTCAGTGCGCAGTGAAGACCACCGCCGCGACGGCGTCCACGGCTCGATGGCGCTGCCCTGCAGCGTGCGCGAGGATGTCGTGGCAGTAGCGCCAGCAGCAGCGTCCCTGCCACCGCCACTCATCGAGGCACCAGAACCGCCACCGTCTTCGACTGCTGTTCCACCATATCTGCCCAGTACGACGTCCTGCGGACGCAGAATGAAGACAGGCTGCCGCCGCTCCTCCGCCTCCGTCTGGGCAGCTTGCCAAAGCGAAATCCGCATCTCCAGCTCCCCTTCCTCGTCGGAGGCGAATAGGTCAAGCTGACTGCTGTGGCGCACCGAGCACGGGGTGTGGGACGGATGCGACGGTGACGGGACCGGAGAGGCGTCCGTCGCATAACTACCCTCGCGGCGTGTGCCAAGCGCGTTCCCCGCGTCGCTCGCCGCCGCTGCCCCCCACAAGCTGCGCAGGCGTGCGTGCGAGGCGTCGCCGCCAGAGTCACACGCCGCACACGTGGACCGAGAGGAAAGCGATGACAGGGCCGGTACTGCCATGCTGGTGCTGGTGGTGGTGACGGCAGTGTGGTCTACCCCTCGCTGATTCAATCGACTGAATTGCTGCACGAAGTCCGGGTTAGGGGAGCCCATAGCAGTCGCCGCCACGGTGGCCGCCGTCCGTGAGGTCTCCGTCGTGGTGGCCGTGGTGACAGTGGTCGATACGGATGACGTGTCCGACAGTGGCGGACACAAGAAGGTGGTCGTCTGGATTTGGCTGTTCATGGCCAGCGAAAGATGCGTCACGCCGGGGCAGACGCAGGCGAGGTGGCGCAGCTGCGCGTCAGACAAATTGCCGTGCGTGAGGCGTAGCGAGCGCACCTCCGGGTGAGCTGGCAGCAGGGTCGCCATCGCGGCATCAGCGGCCTTGCCGTGCACGTGTAGATGCGTTACAGGGAAGCGAAGCGTGATGGCCGCCGGTGCACCAAGCAACGGCAGCACCGTGTCGGTAGGTCTGCCCAGATGATAATCAAGGGTGTCGTCGTTGTCGTTGGCAGCCGCTCCCTCTCCTCTTGATGCCCTTGGAGAGCATATCGGTTGTGTCAGTTCAGGGTCGAAGTCTACAGAACAGCCTGCATGGCGCACGCAGCCACTGGAGGCGATTGTTGTGGTGGTGACTTGTGTTATGCACGTCGCCCTTTCGGCATTGGCAGCCATCGCTGCCGCTTCACTCAGATGAGACACGAAACTACGATTCAGGTCATCGACAGGGGCCCTAAAACCGCGCGCGTCGGCGCTGTGGCTGCCGCCGCATACGACATCGCCCTCGCTCGCCAGAGTAGGGTCACAGCTTCCCTGAGACTCACCAAGTGGGCGTGTCGCCTGGCCGTATCGCTCGTGCATTGGTGATGATGGTTGCCCCGTGCCCTCATCCGCCATCACCAGCCCCGCCCTCTCCTGTGGGAGTGGCGGAGGTGCCTCCGACAGCATCGCCCACAACGCCTGCGTGTCCGCCTGCTTGTACCGCACGAGGCTTAGCGACACCGGCAATCGATCGCGGCGCACCCACCACAGCGCATGGCAGAGGGTCTGCAGGGCGGCGGACGTGGGCGGCGGAGCCGGCGCCGGTAGAGGGGTAGCAGACGGTGTAGCATGCGCAAGCCGCACAGGCAGTGGCGCGCTGGTGGAAAAACCGATGCGCGCTGCGGTGACCCCTCTGGTACCTAACGCGAAGACAGCTTGGCTCTCGGTCCCCGCCGCCGCCATATCGAAGATCTCCTGCGTCGTCGAAGTCGGCGATGTAGTGTTCAGCAAGCAGTGCGGGGCCGAGACTGGGCTAGTGTGTCTTTGCACCACTGGCACCGGGGAAAGCGGAGAGAAGCTAGTGGGTGGCGTTACAGCAGCCACTGGAATTCGGCGACTCTGATGGACCGTAGACCGGGAGGACAGCTGTTGGTACTGCTGCTGCAGTGGAGGCGTTGCAGAAAAGCTGCTCGGCGTACGGCCAACGTTGTCGTCGTAGCCCACTGCTCTCGCTGGTGGTGGCGGAGTTGATGGCCTAAACAACAGCATTGGCGGCGGCGGCGGCGGCAGCGCGCGTGAAACAGAGTACCTCGCCAGAGTCGTCATCGCTGGTGCCTGCGGTTGCTTGATTGGCGGTATCGAAGGCGAGAGCGATGGCTGGAAGGGCAGCGACGTGATCATCACGTTCGTAGACGATACAAAGAGTAGTGCAAGTGGCGCCGCTAGCACCGTCTCATCGCGCTGATGAGCAGCCTCGACCTGCACAGGGGAGGCCGCGCGACGGCGTGACGCATGCAGCACACCCACTCGCGACAGACGCGCTGCGGTGGCCGGTGACGGTCGATGTGGCCGAACTTGCAGAACCAGTGAACCGAGCGGTGGCAGTGCGCAGCCACCGGTGAGGTACATCTCGAGTTCGCGCCGTGACTGCGGAGACACCGCCATGAATGCGAGTGGTCGCGTCACGGCCACCGGCACCGGCGGCGTCAGCGGTACTCCAGTGGAGGCGGCGGTCGCTGCGGATCTGGATGGCGCCTGCATCGCCTTTGCAAAGAGCGCATCGGCCATTATGAGCGGTGAGCGTACTGACCTGCCGGCTGCGGCACCACCAACACCGAGTGAGGAACCGCCATTTCGGGTGTTGTTGGATGTGCTGCCGATAGTAGTGGTGGCGTTGCATGGCAGGTAGCCGATAATGGACTGCAACGCACTGGGGGTAAGTCGAACACGTTCATACAGCACAGCAGTCGCCGAAGTGGGTGATGGCGGAAGAAGATGAAGAGGCAGCGGTGCATGTATTTCACCAGTAGCAGACGTTACGTTCCGCAGCTTTGACAGCGGCGGTGACGCCATCCGCGCTACACAGCTTGAGCTGTGCGCGTGTGTGGGTAAGTATGAAGAAGGCCAACAGCGGGATGGTGGAGGAGAGGGAGAGACATACAGACACGCAGGGCTGAGAGGGACGAGAGGGGAAAATGAGAAATGGCTGAGTAAGATTAGTTCATGCACATAGAGGAGCGAAAACCGTGACAACAGTGTGCTGGTGAAACGGAAAAAAAGAAAAAAACAAAATGGCAATAATGTGTGTGTGATGCGTCTGATTCGTGTGCGTGACGCGCCTGCCGGTGGACCTGGTCTCTCTCTGCAGGGCGTATGCGTGCGTGTGTGCTCGTATAACTGGCGTGCTGAAGGCCTCGCTCACTTTCTTCCGCTCATCTCCATCGAGCACGCCCAAGTACACCTTCCCTGTACCACGACTCAAGAGGAGGGCGAACGAGGAAAGACGAAGACGCTCCTCACTACTGCTGACCGGCTCATCAATCGCACACACACACACACACACACACACACACCGATGACGGCGAAGGGGAGAAATTCTCCACCGAACAGAACAAGCAGTAGGAAAAGAAAGAAAGCAAAACGAGTCAACAACACGCAGGGACAGCCGCGCAGGAAGGCGCACACACATAACACGCACGGCTGAGTGTGCAGGTAAGCCTGTGTGGGTGTGGGTGTGTGGGTGTGTGCCTGGCTACGTTCCTCAGATGAACCATGAAATGACAGTGCCGTGTAAGAAGCTGATGTTGGTGGCAATGGCCGTGGTCATTGTAGTGGCGGCGTAGCGGCAGCGACGAAACCCCTTTCGAGGCCCATTGGGGAAACCACGTCACGTGAGAAGAAATGGAGAGAAAGGGGAAAGATGATAACAGCTCATGCGTGGCCCATGCGCCTCGTCACAGAGCGCACATCATCGATATGATTGACACGCATTTTAGAATATACGAACGTACTTGCATATAGACATATGCGTGTGTGGATGTGCCTGTATACTTAGGCGTGGATCGCGGCGATGTGAAGACCAGTTCACAAGCACGGGTGAACGACGGCTGCGGCACGGCAAGTCTGTCATAGACTCAGCTTTCCTCTGCCCTGCTGTAGAGTCATCCGCAGCGAGTGTAAGAATGAGCAGCAGCAGCATTTTTTCGCTCCGTTGTAGTGGCGATGATGTTGTTGTGAGTAGTGGGTATGTGTGTGTGCTCGTATGTGCTTTCGCTCTCGCACTCCCTCACCTCACCATCACCCCTACTCCAAACTCATGGCTGAAGGAAGCTAGAGGAACGGCCCTTCTCAATACGCCCATTCTGCGCCACCCAGCATGGCCTCAAACCTCCCCCCACTCTACACCAGGAGCTACCCCACAGGGGGCCCACCGCGGGGTGCGAAGCAGCTGTAGGCACGCGGCACAGCAATGCGCAGGCCCAGTCAGCTGAGCACGACGCCGGCCTCAAACTCTGCCCACCTCCGCCTCGCACGTCGCCTCGCAGCCGCTCCCACTGCGCCGGTCGCCGCGTCGCGCATATCCTCGTCGGGGAGGCGCTCGGGCCCCTCCCTCCCCTCCCCACCACCACGCCACTGGGCAGCCAGGGGGCCGGGTGGGATACAGTCGAGTCAGCATGGCGCCGTGCCCATCAGGTGGATGGTGCGAGCACGCCCACTGCCGCGGCCCGCTCCGACGTCACGCCATCCACGGCCTGACCGCCGGCATCCGCAGCGATGCATCGCTCTGACCTCCCCCCCTCCCCTCCACGTCGCCGTCGCTTGGCCCCGCCACCACCAGACGTGGCTCTGCATTGGCAGCGAGAGGGGCGGGCCTGCCGGGCTTCTCCCCCCTACAGAGAGAGAGAGAGAGTGGGTGCACCGGACCCCTGCGATGCCGCGCGCACTGTGGCGTGTGTCTCTCTCCTCCCCCTCCTCGGGCCATCAGAGGCACGGGGCGATGAGGCGAAAATGAGCGGACGAAAAGTAAAGGATAGTGAGACGCGTGGCCGCGCATCTGCGGCTGCCCCCCACTTCAGCGTCCTTCTCGCACAGAGGCCAACGGCGCTGCCGTACGTGAACACCCTGAAAGAAGCGAAGCAGTCTCAGCAGCTACGGCCGCCAGACACCACCATCGGCACGCCCATCCCCATACAGACGCTCATTCGCTCACTCACGCAGGAAGACGCCCATGTGCAGCGCTGATGTGGATGAATGGGCGTGTGTCTCTGTGCGCCTGCATGCATGAAGGCAAGGGTGAGGTCCCATCAAAGGATACGCGGACCTCGGCCGAGAGGGAGGGAAAGAAGGCGCAGAGCTAAGCGACGTGAGTGCCGAGAGAGGAAGGGCAGAATTGTCTGTGCGAAGTGTGAGTTGTGCGGAGGAGTAGGCGCGCGCGAGAGAGAGAGAGACGCGCAGACACGAAGAAATGGACTGGCCGACGGCTGAGAGCGCGCGCACGCACGGCAGAGCACACGTACAAAGCAAAAGAGAAAACGTGTGTGTGTGTGTCGACGTAGCGAACTCGCAGTTCAGTACGGAAGACGGTGGGAGGAAACGTGAAAATAAAATGCGATGAAGCAGCCGGCAATGTGGAAGATGCGGGGGAGGGAAGAAAAAAAAAGCAAACGGAAATGAAGAGAGAGTGGTAGGGTCGCGAGGGGGGTAGATGGAGGGGAGCACACACCTACACGCACACCCAAGCAGAGACAAAGAGAGACGTGGACCTCTCTGGGTGTTGTTTTTACTATGTGGAAGGTGTCGTCTTTGCTAAATAAGTGTGCGTTGTACCCTCCGGAGTCCCATGGCTCATATTGGCCTTCATGCCCCACAGCAGTTTCCCACGCCCCTCCCGCCGCCGCACCGCGAACCCCAAGCTGCTCTCTCCCACTCGCTTTCTCCGCGCCTCCACTCAGTTTGTCGGCCCACCCTTGTTGCGCCCACTGCCCGCCTCAGTTGATCACCACCCCCATTGCAGTGGTGTACTGCAGGATAAGACCACTGATTTTCTGCCGCGCTCGGTAATTCACGCGCAGCGCAGCGCTGCCTAAGTACAAATTTGTGAGCGGCGCCGTGTTGTGCCCCCGCAGCCACTCCTCGATACCGTCACGGTCGTACGTGAAGCCGTCAGCGGTCTGCACAGGGTCACACATTAGCGTGCGCTTGATGGGGCAGAACAGGTCCTGCGCAGCTACGATGCGTGTCACTCGCGGCGCGGGAGGGCCACCCGCAGACGACACATCCGGCATCGTCGTCGCTGTCGGCTCATCCGCCTTCAAAGCAGGCGCCAGCTGCAGTGCGTCCCCGGACACCTCAGCGCGACCATCTGAGTGCAACAGCAGCACATTGCGCTCCGGGCTTAGCTCCTGCAACGCCTCAGGCAGCCGTAGTGGCGGCGGTGGCAGTGGAAACAGAAGCTCAACAACTTTTCCAAGAAGTGGCACACGGCGGACAATGGCGAGGTGGCGGCGCTCTCGCCACACAAGACCGACGCTGGCACCAACAGCAAAGTTCGCCATATACAGAGGAAGGAGCTGCAGGGAGGCAGCGGGAGCAAGAACAACGTCGTGGCTGGACGACAGCGACGACGCTGGTGGCCGCCACACCTGCCCCTCCAGCAGCGCCTCCGACACACGGCCGTTTTGCGCTGCGGCCCGTTGACGCGCCTGCCGCAGCACGAGGTCCAGGGCGTCCGTAATGCAGTTTGACGCAGCCGTCGTGAACTGCTGCGGGTCGCCGTAGTAGGCAAAGCGGAAGCCGCTGAGGGCGAACACGAAGGCATTGCCGCCGCACAGGTACACGCGTGCCGGCTGGGACGGCGTTCGCAAGGTGCCGGAATCCAGGGACGACGGCGGCGGCGGCGCGGCACGAGTGAGTGGCTGCAGCGCTGCTCTGCCTGACGGCGACGGCGGCGATGAGTACGCCCGCCCCTCTTCGGCAGCGCTCGATCGCTGGTCTGACTGCGGCTGCAGCCGCAGCGCCATGCAGCACAGCCGGTACAGGGATTCTTTGCTGCCTAGCCGAGAGAGGGCCGAGAGCATAAACTGGATCCGCTCGCTGAAAGACGGCGACAGCGCATCCCCAGCAGTAGTCGCCAGCGGCAGCGCCCGCAGCTCGCCTATGCCCGTCAATGCCTCCACCCAGTACGTCTGTAGTACAAAGTTGAGTCCAGTTGACACGCACGACGCGACGAGCAGGTCTCGCCAGCCGCTGCTGAGGCTGCTGTATCGTCTGCCACTGCCACCAATGGCGTTGCCACCGCCGACGCTGCCGCTACCCCAGCTTCCGATGCGAGTGCTGAGATAGGTGACGATGGTGTCGAAGAGCATGTTGCCGCTTGCGTGAACCCACGTAGAGGTGAAGCTTGTCACAAGGCGCACGAGGAGCTCCACCACCGCAGGTCGGCCGCCCTCACCACGTTGGACTGCGGCAGCCGCATCCCTGAGCGGCGTGCACTGGCTGCGCTGGAAGAGTAGATACGTCCACAGACGTCTCGAGTACGTGACAATGGAAACGAGCACCTCGAGAGATTGATGATAGAAACGCTGCCATGATGCACGGAGCGTTGCGTCGTAAGCACCACTGCTGCCGCCACCACTGAGGCGAATGCCGTTGCTGCTAGAACCAGGAGGGGTGCTCTTGATCAGCTCCGCAAGGTGCGCGGCGGCGGCGTCGGCAGCGGCGCTGATGCTGGCGCTCACAACAGCGCTGCTCGTGGCACCGCCGGAGACATCGCGCCTTCGTCGCCAAAGCAGCAGCCGTGGCACGTCCATCACCTGTGGGAACGACATTGATAAGCGCAGCACCAGGGCGGGTGCGAGACGCACGGCACCAAACATGGCTAGCCAAATCACGATCGGGAACAGCTCATCGCCGAGGATGGCGCACAGGCGCGCCACGGCTCTTGAGACACGCGGCAAGTTCGTTGGCTGCATGGCTGAGAAACCCGTGCGATAGAGAAATTGAGGGGGAAAAGTAGCAGTGGTGAAAGATGAAGTCGAGTCAACACACCCGATCAGCGCGACACACAGGCGCGCGTGTGTTTGAAAGAGGAGAGAGAGAAGAGGAAAAGATGCCCTCACGTATGTACGTCTGTTGTGTATCAACGTGTGATGGCGCTTGTACAGTGTGCGCAGGCACACTTGCTCACACACGATGCAGGAGGCTTCACGCAAGATGGAGAATGAGTGAGAGAGAGAGAGAGAGATGGAGTGGAGCAGCTGAACACTGAAATAAATATAAAAACACTCACCCGCCTCTTGATTGGGAAAGGGGCAACGTGCCTCATGCGTCGTTGACGTGGTCACAGTCAAGAACGCAGCCCACGCAGTGGTCAGAGAGCACTAGGGGGAAGAGCGCTTTCGAAGAAACCTTGAGGCACCTCCGGCAAAGCGTGCCCCTCTTCTAATAAGCTGGAGGAGGCGCAAGAGTCCCCCCTGCCACCACCACCCTACCCCTCATGACCACCGGGATGCATCGTGTATATGGTTGTATGTCTGTGCGGGCGCGTGTTGTAGGTGAGTGGGTGAGTGGGTGAGTGGGTGAGTGAGTGAGTGGGTGAGAAGAGGGTCCTCAGCCACAGAGATGGCGGTTTCTCTTATCAGGCTCGTGCTCGTGTGTGCCTCTTAGAGCGGCGCTACTCGGGAGTTACTCTGGTGACTGGTGAGGGGAGAGGGGCAGAGAGGGGGAAGGGGAGTCCACGGTGAGCATAGCGGCTGCACGTCGACCAACCCCACCTGACTGCCGCCATTCCCCAGTGGCCTCTCCACCCCGCACAAGGCGGAGAGCAGCGCTGCCGTGGCGGTGTTGACGTTCAGTGACACCTCTTTACCGCGTAGGCGTGCCAAGCGGCGCAGGTTGTGTTGGTGCTTATCGAACCCCTCAGCTGAAGCTGTGGATGCAACGGCGGCGCTGTCACAGGAGGTGGTGGAGAGCTGCGTGTCGGTCACCTCCACTTCGACATCGGCGTCCCACGCCTCTGGCCCCTCCCTGTGCCACCCACCCTGCGTGCTGGTGCGCGTGTGACGCAGACGCGCATGCCGTGGAGAGCGGACGTGCGCCACGTGCGTGCACCACTGTAGGAGATCGGGCGGCAAGCCGGCATCCTCGTTGCCAAGCAGCAACACACGCACAGCAGGGAGACACGGATGAGGTTGCTGGGCGCAGGCGCGTGTGTTGTCGTTGCCGTTCTCGACGCTCACCTCGGACGGTGCCGAATCACTGGAGGCAGCAGACGGCAACACCGGGGCGCCCTCACTCGCGCCGCGTCGCTGCGCCATTGGGTACGACACCACCGCACTTGCAATAATTTCTAGCCCACTGACAGCGGTGACGGACGCCGAGGACGACCCTCTCAAAGCCCAGACTTCCTGCGAGGTCCGAAGGAAGGCGGCGGAGGATGTAGAGGCGCGATAGACGCATAGATGCTCCAGAAAACCCGTACTTGTGCGCGAGACGGCTGCCGTGCAAGTCGCACACTGGCGGCTCAGCACCACGTGATCGACTCCAAAGAAAAATGCAGTGCGAAGGATGCCCCCGACGTTGGTGGGGTCGATGATGCGCTCGAGGAAGAGCACGGTGACGAGGCCAGCGGCACCCTCGAGGCTGCGCACGCCGGGTGCGCTGGACTCAACCGCTGTGGTAGTGGAGGCAACGCCTGTGGTCGTTGACGCCCCGCCCTCTGCCCCCCAGATCTCGCCCAGGTGCCGGATAGGCTGCGGCTTGTACGATGACGCCTCGAGAACGATGTTTTGGTTTCGCCGCTCCCCGCAGAGCTGCACGAGCTCCGCGCGTGGCACGAACCGCACAGGAACCTTCAACGACTTCGCCAAGGTAGTGATGCAGCGCACCGCCGTGTAGCGAGGAGGAATGACCTTCTTCCTGCAAGCGCGACGTTCTCGCTCCGGGCGGTGACTCGGCTTGTCCGGCAGGGACGAAGGGTTGGTGCTGCTCACCCCATCATCTCCAGCGTCGTCGTCGGCATTGTCATCGCCGAGCTTCACTGCGCGCCCCCCACCCTCCTCCATGCTGAAATCACGAACGTAAAGACAGGCAAGATGTGCGCGATGCGGGTGAAGTGGCGGCGCAGGCACTGCCACTGTAGACGACTGATGAACATCATGAAGAGCAGCGGAGGGCGTAGCTTCAGCTGCAGAGGTGGAGCCTAGTGTGTCCGCCGCCTCTCGGTGTGGGTTGATGTTTTGCTGCTGCCGCCGCTGCGCCGCCACCCGCAGCGTGTTTAGTACCGAGTGGACACCGTAGAGCCGATCGTAGTGCGGGGGAGGTGACTTCGGGATGGGACTCCAGCGGTAGCCACCGGACCTATTGTACACCAGCAGCGGCCGCGTACACCGCAGCACAGCTGCTGAGGTCCGCACAGTCATGCTTCGCGCCGCAAGGAATCGAGGAGAGGAGGCGGCGTGGAGTGTGAAGTGGCGATGGGGATATGGGCAGATGCGTAGATGGGCATAATTGTATCCGCCGCTCTCTCGTCTCGGAGAGTGAAGAGAGAGTGAGTGCGAAGACTAGCAGGGGTAGGGGATGCAAAACGTCCTCCGTCACCCGCAGATGAGCGTGTATGGGCGTGTGTCTAGTGGGGGTCACCTACCCAGTTCCACCACGGCGGATGCGAGATGAACATGCACGTTCGTACACCCGCGTGGAGAGAGGGAGGCATTCGAGGGAGAGAGAGAGGAGATGTGGGCGGGTGGAGCAAACATACGTGTTGGGGAAGGAAGGGGGGGTACGGGGGAGGAAGACAGAGCCACTCCACCCTTGAGGCATCTTGGTGCATCGCTTCACCCGCTCCCCTTCCTCTAGCAAAGTCAAAGCACCGCCAACCGTCGTCATCACCCTGGCGTAGAGATCGGAGAAGCGAGGACGTCGCCTGGATCGCCGCGGGGGGAGAGCAGCAGTAAGAGGAGGGGACACACACACACACGTATGTGTGGGCGACAGGGAGAACAAGGCTAGAGGGCGAGGGAAACACCGCGGATGCGCGGCGAGTTTGGTGCGTCGTTAAGATCCACCAGTAAAGCGCCACACTCACCCACAAGCCCACTGGCACACAAGCATGCACAGGAAGGCAGCGGTGTCGAGCTTCACGCTCGTCGTCCCTCTGCCCCTGATGATCCCTGGCGTCATTGCGCGACGTGGTTCACGATGGATGAGCTCCATGTGGTTGCTGTTTCTTTGCATGTGTGTGTGTGTGTGTGCGTGGTGCTTATCAGCTTTGTCTCTCTGTGTATTTCGCTCTTCCTCGGCCATCTCTCGCTCTCACTCTCGGCTCGTGCGCGAGTGCATATTGTACTCGACATCATCTCCCCTCAAGCACAATCATCAGCCTCCCAACTGCGTCCTCTCCCCATCTCTAGTCCTCCGCCATACACCCACAGAAACAGAGAGAGAGAGACCAGGAGCAGTGGCAGGTGCGACTCGCAAGCAAAACCCACAGGCTACGAGACCAGGGGCAGTGGAAGAGAAAGAACGCCACGACAACGCCCCAGCACAGCACGAAGCTGTGCCAACACACACAGAGAGAGAGCCACATAGGCAGGTAGGACGGAGAAGCTGAAAGTAACGGTGCGCCTCATGTACAACACGCACACGCATGCGACAGTAACGCGCACTTTCACCGCGCAACAGGCCTCACGACCTCCTCTACAGCTACTAAGTCTGGTGGCTCGAGAAACGGGGAACAAAACCTTTCCAGACGAGGACACAAGCGTTCAGCGCGGAATGCCCTTGGGCATCAGCGTAATGTAGTTCTGCAGGATGGACCGCCAGCTCTTCTTGTACTTGCGCATGATCTTCATGTTGAAGCGAGACATCATGTACGCCATCTGGCCCCGCTCCTTGAGAGCATAATAGGTAAGGCGGGAATGGTGGTCCATCTCTTCCATTACCAGCAGTCGCCGCTCCTTCAGAAAGGCCGCGACGTCCTCACCGCCGGCAACAGTACGCGCCAGGGTGAAGCAGTCGGTGAAGCCCTGTGCATCAGACACGTCCACCGCGTCGAAGCACGAGCCGTGCGCGGCGTGGGCAACTTTGATCACGCGGCCACCACCCTCTGACCAGTGCGGCATCAGGAAGAGCGGCGTGCGATAGACAAGCGCGCTGGACTTGGTGAAGTTCTGCTGCAGGTGCGTGAACATCGGCCGAAACATCGTATGAGAGATGTACCCCGGCACACCCGAGGTCCAATGCATGACCACATCGTCCCAGAACAGCTTTGTGCTGGTGCTCTTCAGTCGCGGGTCTGCCGTGCCATCAGGGATGGTGAGAGTGACGTTGTAAAACAGCTTCGTCGCCATCATCGTCGGCCGTACTGTCATCTTGGCGTCGCGCGGCGTGAGAATTTCAACGATCTCCTGCGACCCAGGGGTGAAGCGCTTCTCAAACTTACCAAGCTCCGGCAGCGGCGGTACACACAGCTCCATCCACCGCACGGACTTGCTGAACGTACTGCGGTACTTCTCAGTGTTCTCGGCACGCGCTTGTAGCTCTTCGTTTGTTATTGTCAGCTCCGGAACGAGGTCCTGGTTGCGCGCTGTGCAGATGACGCCAAGGTAGTCCTGCTGCACACCGCTGGCAAAGCGCACCCGTACCCCACCGTTCTCGAGGGCCTCGAGGCCACCCTTGTCGATCTGGGGCTTCGGCAGCACCGTGCAGCTGTGCGCGCCGATGCGGCACAGCGAAACCAGTGCCGACTCCACCTTGAGCCGGTCACAGCAGAAGAACGTCGGACTCTCGCCCTTCTCGCGGAACTCGTTGAGGTCGATGTCGCACATATCGTTGCCAACGTGGTCAAACGTGAGCACGCGCCCAACAACGCTGCCAGACGGCACGGAGACGTTGAGCACGTCGCCCATCAGCTGCGTGACGGACGGCGTCAGCACGACCGTGCCGCGGTCGAGGTCATTCTGCGAGGGGTGATGAGCAAGATCGCACTCCAGCCCATGCACACGCAGGCAGAGCGCCATGAACGGCGCCATCAAGCCGTCGCCAACGACTAGATACCGCCCTTGAGAGGTGAGGTCACCGCCGTGCTGGATGTAGGAGGCGAGCTCGCCGCTGCGGCGAGCCCCGAAGGCGGTGAGGGCGTGGCGGCCGTGCGCGCTCCCGTGCGGGTCTGCCGCTGCGGCAGGCCCTTTCTTCCCACCGGCCGCCATAGCGCGGCTGCCGTACAGGGCTAGGCGACGGAGATGCTGCTTATCGGCACTCGACGACGACGACGCGTGGGAGGGGGGGGAAGATGCGGCCGCAACGCTCGAAAGGTTAGTTTGATCCATCACGATTTCCTTGCCGTGCGACGCCGGCGTTTTGCGAGAGGCTGCCGCTGTCTTCCCGCCGGTCGCGGTTGTCTCTGCGCCGGGCGTCGACAATGCGGTAACGGCGGCGGCGGAAGAACTGGATGACGAGGGCTGAAGTTGTTTCTCCGTCGCGGCTCCTTTGGTGCCCTCTGCCGCACTTGTCCGTGAGCGATGTTGCGAGTCGGAGTTTTTTTCGGCTGTCATTTTGTCCGCCCTTCTCTCCCCACGAGGCGCTATATTTGCCGGCCGGCCGGCCTGCCGACGTGTGCCGCGGTAGCAAAAGGCCAGGGGATGCGAAAGAGAGAAGCAGGAAGACGCACACCTCCCTCTAAGGCACCTCGACTAGGCCAGGGACGTGCAGTGGCTCTGTGCGTGTGTGGGCGAGTAAAGGTGTTCCTGCCTGCTTGTCGCTCGCTAGTATGGCGATGGCGCAGGAGACAGAGAGGTGGGGATGCACTACAGGGGGGTGGCGGTGGCAGTGGCAGTGGCAGTGAAATGAGAGGCAGAAAGCAGCGGCAACAGGGAGAGACGCCGCACTCCGCCTAAGACAAGGTGGCGGGCAGAGGAGGGGGAAAGGGGGAAGGGGCAATATAGAGCGCATGCGTGGAACAGGGAGGAGGGTAGCATGCACCGATACACATTGCACAGCGGGTAACGATGGCAAGGAAGGGAGCAGGGTCAGAGAAGGTGTGTACGCACGTGTGAACGTGCCCGGGGAAGGAATGAGAGGGAGGGGGACGTTGGCGCGCAGTGCATCGTCCTGTCGCCTGCGTGCTATTTGACTCCTCTCCGGCTCGCCCCCCCCCTTGGTCACATGGTGCTGGCTGTCACCGTGTTGTGCCGTGCTGGGCAGTGTGTGGCCGATGGCTTTTCAAGGCGTTTTCATTCCCGCCTTTCGCTCGCTGGTGCGGGTTGCTCCTCCTCGCCCTCGCCCCCTCCACCGCTCCCCCTCCCCTTCTAGGCCAATACTGAAAGGCAGAGAATGGCGTAGGCAAAGGGGAAAGGAAGAGGTGGGAGGGAGGGGGGAAGGGCGGGCGTAAGAGGCGGTCCCTTTGAGAAACAGAGAACGAGGGAGTTGGTGGCGCAGTGTGGTGTGTGTGTGGGTGGGTGGGTGAGGGGGGGAGGGTGAAGTAGACGAGGGGAAGCGTCGACGTCGTCTGCACCTTCCGTATAGCATCGGGTACCCCGCACAGAGAGGGGGAGAGGCACACATGCGGAAACGAGTATGAGGACTTCCCTTGCCTCGTGCTGCCCTACTTCTCTCTTCCCATCAAGTCCATCAGTGTCGCCCCTCTCAGCTCGACCTGCCATCTGTTGTGTTGCCCATGATCGTGGCATCTTTCTCCGCATCGCCGTTCCCCATCGCTGGAAACACGGTCTGCCCCTCGTCGGAAGCAACCAATGATCTGGCCGATGCCATCCGCGACATCGCCACCCCCGCGTTGAACGCCTCGCACAACCACCTCACCACCTGAATTGTGTTGAGGTCCTCGCCATCGCAGTACGGGTTCGCCATCGGGAATTCGCCGTAGTACGCAGCGTAGTTGTGCTCGACAGTTGCGACAATCTGCTGATAATGGCGGCACGGGTACGCCTTCATCAGAGCATAGCAATGCGCCTGCCAGTAAGTCACCGGAGGCAGCACCGCCTGCCACTGCTGACCACTCGCCTCGTACATCGCCGCCATCTCGGGGTTCGTATTGATCATGGAGGAGTGGCGAAGAGAGTCGAAGGCACACTTCTCCAAGATGCGCGCCGCCACGTTCACGCTACGGGTACATTGCGCGAGGAAGAGCTCCTCGTCGTACCCAAGGGAGATGCGAAGTCGATTGCGCAGGCGCCAGTCCGGCTCTTGATTGACGTCCGAGCCGGTGTTCAGTGCGTAGGGAAGGTCACTCTTCGCAGCGCCGAGGGCCAGCTGGATCAGGCTGCGATCGCGAAAGACGACGTCGACGCGACGGGTGTGGGTCACAACGTCGCAAATGCCCAGCACTCCCTGCAGCCCACGCGCAAACTCAGCCACACCAGCCCTGGCTGCGGCGTCGTCGCCTATGCCGCCGACACTGCAACGCGCCCCGGCCCGTATGAGCTCGTTTGGATCGGTGCGAGCGTCGTTCACCAGCATGTCGCACTGGAAGGCGCGCTTTGCCTTCACAAACGCCGCCAGCTGTGCATTGGGGCCGAGAAGCCTTCGAATGGCGTCGTGGACGACGAGATAATGGTTACGGGGGATGTACGACATGAAATCACATACGAGGTGAGACCCCCCCTGGTTTGTGCGTACGCGGTCGCGCACCCCTTTTCCGTTCCGCAACGCTGCGAATGAGAGAGGCTGGTGCGGGCGACGTTGTCCGTTAGCGTCCGTATCCCTCCTCCTCTGCTCGTCACCCTCTCCGCAATTTGCAGGTTGGCTATCCCTGTGTGGTCAGGCGTGTATGCATGCATGCATGTGTGTATGGCTCTGTGTGTGTGTGGGGGGGGGGGTCTGTGTGTGGGTGTCTGTGTGTGGGCACATCTGCCCATCATATAACCTCTATAACGGGCGTGGTTGAAGGAATTGAAGCGGTATGGTGAACGAAAGGGAAAGGGGGGAGGGAGGGAGGAGGAGAGACGGGGTGTATGGAGTGGAAGCGCCTCATCAGCCCCGCAGGAGCGTAGGGAGAGGAAGAGAGAGAGAGACGAGAGACGAGAGGTAAGCAACGATACGCTGTCCATCCATGTTTGGAATGCTAATCATATCAGCACACAGTCACACACGCAGTGAGCTACTCAATAGCAACGTGCTACTCCACACCCACCCGTCACCTTGTAGTGGTATTCGCTCCACAACGAAGAGAAAGCAACACAGGCACGAGCGGCGCGCAGAGTCACTAAACCGTGCGTGCGTGCGTGCGGGGGGCGTTCGCAGATCTGCAGATTCACCACACTTGACGAGAGAATCCCCGCCTCCTCCACCATCTCATCTTGCACGACGGTGGGTGTTGCATGGTTCAGCAAAGTGTTTCTATGCGCTCTGAGAAGAATAGGAAAAAATAGGTGTGTGTGGGTGTGTGCGCCTATACCAGCGCCACGCATGCCCGCAGCACATGTCTACAGTGTCTGCTGCTCCCCCCCCAGCTCCTCTCCCAGCCCAAGCCATGCAAGCTCCACGGTGCCTTGTGGCATACACTGCACTTTCACACACACACACGTGCACAGAGGGAGAGACTACATGACGAGAAGGGGGAGGAAGAGGCTCACAGGCACGCTATCACTCACCGACGCGGCCGACGATGCCGCAGGCCACCAAGTCATCCAAGCTCTCAACGCTCTGCAGCACCACGTTGTGCTCGTTCGCCAGAAAGAGGATGGAGAAGAAGAAAAAGGCGGGTGAAAGAGTGTTGGTAGACGACACGGCTGAGATATGGGGGAGGACAGAGCGGACAATGTCGCTAAACCGCGCGGGTGCCACCCCCGCCGGCGTCGCAGCAGCAGCAGCGGCGGCGGCGACGCCAGTCACCGTCGACTCTGTATGAAAGAAAGGGTCCGCTACGGTGTTCTTGCTGCAGGCCGCTGACTGCGCGCCTTCGCCGCCGTCCGCCGTGCGTGCACGCTTTCGAATCATGCTGAGAGCTGCCTGCGCATGCGCCTTTACCACCGCTCCCTTGCGGTTCGTCCGCGAGGAGGTGTCGCCACCCCCGTCTTCCTCCGCTGTCTGCGATGTCCCAGCGGCGGCGCCGGTGCGCAGCGTCTCGAGGTCAACGGCCTTCTCCACCTGGTTCGCCGCCAGATGCCCCTGCAGCGCCTCCCACATGAGCTGCCGGAGCTTCACCACGTCCACCTGGTTCGGTATGGTCGCCTCGGGTGGGCTCAGCACCTTCAGGAGCTCGAGAGGGTCGGCAAGAAGGGCATCACTGCCGGTGCCGCTGCCGCGCATCGAGGAGCCGCCAGAGGCCGTCGCAGATGTTGTCGCAGCCGCGGCTACTGCGGCTAGCTCTATCTCTCCGATAAGGCTCGCATCCGCAGAGCTGCGGATGCCACCCTGCACGTAACGGCGCTCCTCCTCGTCGCTGTGGTCGTCGTCGGGACCGTAGAGCTCGGCGTAGTCGGCGTAGTCGCCGCCGGCCTCACCGCCATCCTGCGCCTCCACCTCCGCTCCACCAGGGAAGAACTCGACTGGCATGTTGTCGTCGCCGTACCGAACGCCAACACCACCGCAAGCGTCCTCGTCCAGAGCTTCGGTGCTGAAGTAGCCGCCAGTGCGTCGTGCCGGGCCACTGTGGCTGCTGCAGTCACCAGTAATGCCGCTGTGGCTGCTCCCCGCCATCACGGACGACGACGACGGCCCTTCGTTGTTGCGAGCACGTGCGGCGCTGTCAAGGAGGTGACCTGTCGCGGACTTGCGCAACAGATTCCAGTGAGCCAGAGAAGTGCAGAATGGCTGGAAGTAGTCTTGCGTGTGCACTGGGAACGGCATGTACGATGGGATCGTCTTCCCTGGGATCGGCGCTTCAGGTAACACCAGCCCCGCCTGCTCCGCCTTGGTGCGCTGCACAGCGCTCTGCGTGTAGGCCAGCACCTCCTGCGCAGCATTCTTCGCCAAGAGGAGCTGCTTGCCAAGCGGGGTGATATTGCGAGCGGCGGTAGTCGCCTGGCGCAGCGCGCTGTCGTCAAGGAGTACCTTCGCCTCCGTCGCGAACGTGGAAGTCACGGAGGCGGCGCCGCTGGTGCCAGCCCCTTGCCCACACGACGGCGACTGTGGCAGCTGAAACACCACAGTGCGCTCCCTGCGCCCGCGCTTTGACGGTGGCTCTAGCTGAAGTCCGACTGAGCTGCTCAAGTTGCTTCCACGCTCGCCACTATTCCAATTTCGGGCCGCGTCATCGCTGCCGGTGCCCTTCTGCGACTGTGCAAAGCGGTGCTCGCGGTGCAGCCGAGAGAGCTCCGAAAGCCCCTGCACGCCAACCAGCGGGTTCGCAGAGACCTCGCTCAGCGGGCACCACGATGTTGGGTCCTCTGCCTCAAGAGCCAGCTGGGTGTGGCCGTGGAAAAGAGTGTCGATCAGCTCCATCTCTGCAGTACCTGACACAAGACGGCGCGCCTCGGCGCCGCGGTCGGCACCGTCACTGCCAGTGCGGGCGCTGATGTCTGCCATATTGTTGTACCCGCTGCCATCGTCATCGTCGCCTGCACCACCCCAATCACCGAAGTCGGTGTCATCACCATCAGCGCCGTTGTTGTCGCCGCTGCCACGGGTGGCAAACTCACCCTCGACTTCCTGCTCCTGCTGGCTGTCGTAGGGGCTTTTTACTGCATCGCCACCAGCAGTAGCGGGCACCGTCCAGTCACTGTGAGATGTTATGCGGCTGCGACCCTCGCTGGTCCCCTCAGCGGCAGTGCCGCTGCTGTTGTAGCCCTCACATGTGTTGGACTTGAGCGATAAGCGGGCGAAGTCACTCACCTCTTGCTTCCGCGGTGAGACGTGCGGAAGGAGCAGCAGCGGATCGATTGCGCTTGCTTGACTGCCACGCGCATCGCCGGTGCTGTCACATGTCTGCGGGAAGGACTCGGAGTCGCGGGCGCTCCTGAGCTGGTCAGTAGGCGACACAGCTGCCATCATGCCCCGGTACGGGGGCAAATCAGTGACAGTCTCGTACACGGCAGTGTCGAGCTCAACAGCGGCGTGCTGCGACACGCGCGAGGGTGCCACCGGCTCCCCCTGATTCTCCTGGCCTTCTGCACCACTGCCCCTCGATGGCGGTGGGGCGTTGGTGCCCAATATGCGGTGGCTACCCTGGCGACTTCCACCACTCACGGCCGCTGAAATAGGCATGACAGAGTAATCCACGTCTAAGATGATGTTGCCGGCCCGGCCCATCGGTGCATTGTTCATGAGAAGTCCCTGCGCGTTACCTTGATCGAACTTCGAGGTAATCGCGCGGAACTGCGCATTGACGCCGGTCTGCGTGAGCGCCGTGCGGCTCTTGCTATCCAGATTGATCTCCGTAGCCTCCATTGCCAGGGTGCGCGTGGCAGCGGCAGACGCAGACGCAGCGGCCACGCTACGCGAACGGCTCTTCGGGCGCCGCTGCACATCACCCTCCTCGCCATCCTCTTCTTCACCGTCGTCTCCGTCGCCTGTCGGCGGTTTGCCGGACGCGTCGTCTTTGCGCAGCAGGCGCTGGACCATCTGGTTGCTCCGTTGATAGGTGCTGTCCACGCGGCTCGTCCACACCTTCGAGCAACCCTCCACAACCGTTGCTGCCTTAGCGAAGCCAGAGTAGTCATCAGTCGACGCGGCATCCAGCGTCGTCTCGATGGTGTGAGTGATGCCCTCCAGGAGGTCGCTGGCCTCCTTGCTGGCCCACGCGTTGCGGCTGGTGATCTTGCCCTCAATGGCTTGGTTCAGCGCAACGTCAAGATCCTGCACGGTGTGGAAACGTGGGCGCTGGCGCGGCAGCCGAGTCTGACCTGCGTACAGTTGTTGCTTCTGCGTGAGCTGGCTGAGCTGCGGAGAGGCACAGACGGCCACGGCCGTGCCTGTCTCCTCGTCAAACAGGACGGACGGCCCGGCAGCGATGGCATCGTGTAGCATGTCACTGCCACCTCGGCGCAGAAAACCAGCCCGCGGCGTCGGCGTTGCGTTGCTCGAGCTGACATGAGGTGTGGGGCTCGCGACCCCGCCGCCGCTGTGGCGGAGCCGCGGCTCGGGCGTGTGCATATTCCGTGTTTTTGGGAGAGGGAGGGGGGCACCCACTCGCACCTCGGCAAAAACTTCGGCTAAGTGGCTAAACTCAGGAGAGGCACGAGCCTACGCCCTCCAGTGATGAGAGTTCAGCAGCGCAAAGGAGATCTGCACAGAGAGAGAGAGTGTGTGTGCGTGCGTGTGTGTGTGACCGATTAGGCCGCCCCCGTGAGAAGTCCTGACGCGCGATACGTGTGCTCTGCCGTGACGACGCTTGCGAGTAGCAGAGCCAGATGCAAGTCTGCACGGCCACAGAAGCAAATGGCTTCTTGAAAATATGTTGCGTGCAAGAAGAGCAGTACAAAGCGGAGCCAAAGAGGGACGGGGGCGGGGAGCGGTGCAGCCGTCGAAGTCCACGTCGCCCACCTTTCTATCTATACTGGCGTCTGTATGTGCGCACTCTAAGCAGCAAGCGAAAGAAATGTGTCGTGGAGTTTATATATTTGGATGCGTGCGGGTGAGCGTGTTCTAGCAGCGGCCGTGGATAGCGCGCTCTAGCCCGTCGTGAGAGAGCGATAGACAGAGCGAGAGTGTAAGTGGTGGGATTGCCTACCACGACACACACATACTCCCCCGCACGCGAGACTAATGGTGCGCCACGAGGTGTGGGGAAAGGGGGAAAGAAAGTAGCGTAGATGCTGCTGGTGTGAGCGGCAGTAGCACCGGCAGTGATAAGGGTAGCAGCAACAGTCCTTGCTTTCCTACGCGCAGAAGCGCGCTTGGCAGCGAGGAGGGAAGAGGGGAGAGAGAGAGAAAGAGAGAGAGGTGATTCTGCATGCACAGGGACAGAATGGGGAAAGCGGAGGGGGGGAGGAGGAGGAGGGATTCAGCAGGAGGGAAAACGGTGAAATCGCGTGTGGGCACCTCTCTCTGCACGCATGTTGTCGCACGATTGGGTGAAGAGAGAGAGAGAGAAGGCGAAGCAATGAAGGAGTGTGATGCACACAGCCGCCACCCACTGCACCAGTCGCATGCGCTTCTTCAGTATTCCGCCACAACTTGGGAGGACAAATTCTGCCGCGTCTTTATGCGCTTGTAGGACTCACTCGCTCTTTAGAGAGGCTAGTGGGGGTGGGGGGAGGACGTGGGAGGAGAGGCAACCTAGTCCGGGGCTCTGGTGGAACAAACCACCAATACCTTTGCTGTGGGAAAGAACAGACGCAGCGATTACGCTGCTGGAACGACGGGCCGTGACACATTCGTGCACTGTCGTGAGTGCGCGTTCACTTAGGGGCGAGGGCCCTCTTTCCTCCGAAGTTCGTGCAGACGGCGCCACCCGCTCGAAACCACCGGGCAAAGTGGCTTGTCGGTAGCCTTGCCTCCTCACAAGCTGAGGGGGGAGGGGCTGAGACGCCGCACGGCGACACACCGACTAGAACGGAATCCAGCGGAAAGAGGAATAACCCTACATCGTAGATGAGAAAACAACCACACAAGAGCGGCGATGAAGGAGCGAAGAAAATTATGGCCACATGTGCGGGTGTCGCGAGCACTGTGTGTGTGTGGGTGGGTGTGGGTGGGTGTGTTGTTGCTGAGGGATGACGCGAACACACAGAAAGAGAAGGCAGCGGCAGGGATCCACGGTGAGCATCTCGCCCGCAGGATGGGCCAAGAAACAGAGGGATCAGATCGTTTGCGGAGCACAACGAGGCCTCCGAGGAAAAGCGTCGCGGCGCGGTGGGTCGACCGACGCGGGAGCGGGTGCAACACGAATCGTGTACAGTGCGGCTGCTTCTGTGGATGCCACCGTCGTAGTGGCACACTCATGCGCGCACACGTCAGAAACACAGAGAGAGACAGACAGGCATGTGCAGAATCGCCTGCAACTCATCCATCCCTTCCCCCGAAACCTTACGCCGTGTCGCTCTCTCCCTCCTTTCCTCCGTCATCACCCACACGCACACACACACACACACACACACACACACCGGCCCCTCTGCCACCCCCCCCCCGCTTCACAGCGTCTTGGGGAACTGCATCTGATATAACTTGTGCTGCAGGTCGCAGCTCTTCGAAAATGCGAGGGTCACACCGGCGACTCGACTGGACCGCACGAGCAAGCGCGTCACGTTGCCAACATCGACGGAGTCGACGTAGCAGCGGCATGGACGCTTTGTACTGTCGATGACCTCAAACTCCACCTGGTCCTCCTGATCGAGGTGGGCCGGCCGCCACTGCGCGGGCGACACAACGTTGCTGCCAACAATTTGAATTAGTGGGGCACCAACCGGCACAGGGGACGCGCCTAGAGCCTGACTGTAGGCTGTGCTACCGGCAGCCGTAGAGACAAGCACGCCATCGCCACGCAGCCGCCGAATGCGCTCCTGCCCGTTGACGAGAATGCGGATCAGCGCCGTCTGTCCGCTCGACCGCTCCACCCAGGCATCGTTGAATGCCAGCTCTGACAGTAACATCCGCTCGCCAGTGTCACCCTCCTTCTCAGCCTGGCAATAGAGCATTGTCGTGAAGTGCAACTTCAGCGGTGAGGAGAAGAGCTCCTCCAAGGTGGAGCGGCTGTTCAGCAAGTATCCAACGTGGCCGGCGTTGACCCCGTAGAAGGGGATAAAGCGGCGCCAGTTCTTTCGAATGCAGTGCATCATGTACCCGTCGCCACCGATAGGTACAATCAGGTCTGGCTCCTCGCCGTCTTGGCACTGGAAGATGCGCAGCTTCTCAAACTGCTCCCGCGCAAGAAGGTTGTTGCGATCGTAGTGAAGCTCTAGCCGAGGGATGAGACCAGGAAAGAAGAGTGTGGCAGTATCGCGTGAAGCGACGACGCGGCGGATGCCAATGCTGCTGCCGGTGCTGCTGCTCATGCCGCCGCCAAAGCCGCTACCAGTTCCACCGGTGCCCACAGCTGCCGAGTCACGGAACCCGGCATCGGCGCCACTCATCTGTCCAGCCACCCCGGCGCTCCCGTCCAGTCCGGAGGCGCCGCCACAGCCACCGCTGCCGCTGCGGGTGCCGTTTCCATAGTCGTTGCTGACGCCGACGCTACCGTAGAGAGAGGCGGCCGTTGCTTTGCGGGGGTCACGGTAGAGGCCGTGCCCCTCAACGTACCGCTGCACGCAGTCAGTTAGAATGAAAGAGGGGTTGATCTCCTGCTCCCAAAGCGCCTGCCGAACATCCGCACCGGTGCTCCGCGTAATGGGGTGCACCTCCACCATCGGCGCGTCCATCCACGCGCTAATGTCCAGGAACGCGCTGCCACTGGTGCCATTTCTGTCGCCACTCTCGCAGTTGTGACTACTGCCGTCGCAGTCGTTCGACGGCACTGCAGTCGCAGAGGACTGCGGCCCCACCCTGGGCTTTGGCGCCAAGTGCGAGGAGGAAGAGAGCAGCGATGGCTCGGCGCCAAATGCGTCGCTTTCGTCCACCATGCCGGCTTCTGTGGTCGCGGGCATGGCGCTCGTGCTATTCGAGGCGCCCACCGAGGCATAAGTGCGCGGCGGGTAGAGCTCGTCGATCAGCTGGCGCACAGTGCGGTTGCGACGACGTGCCGGCTGGTGTTCTTCGTGACAAGCATCCGCAGCGCCGAAGGGGCGGGCAGTGCTGCGGATGATGAAACGGGCCACAACGCTGTCATGCGTCTTCGATGCCCGGCTCGACGTAGAGTTTGACCTGGATGTTCCTGCTGCTCCATGAGAGGATTGGCCGCCTGCCGCAGCAACGACGGTGCCAGCGGCGGCGCTGGCCGACCGTAACATGCGGCTCAGCTCGGCATGCACATCCTCTATCTCGCGCGTCAGAAAATGCTCGCGGGTGTCTTCGTTGGCGGTCTTCTGGCCCTCCGGCGAGGTGGGCACGGCGGACACTGTACCTGTTCTATACGTTGTAGACACCGCACCAGCCACCTTGGCCGCTGTCGTGCCTGCTCGAAGGACACCGGCGTCGGCTCCCTCATCCGTCGGGGCGTTCGCCGAGAGCGCAAAGCCGTCATCAGACACCACCGTGTCCACTTTCTGCAGCCCGCCATCACTCACGCCCGAACGGCCGCCTGTCTCAAAGACGTCACCGTCGTCGTGAAGCTCGGCTGCGGCAACCGCGGCATCGATGCTGCTGCCGTCGCTGCCATCGCTGTGCTGGCACCTCCTCCACTCGCGGTCCGCCGCCGTCACTCCCTCCTCCGCAATCCAGTCCGGCAGAGTAGCAGATGATGCAGTGCCGCCACCGAGCCAGCTGCTGCTGGTGGAGCTCCAGTACGAGCGGCTCACCTCCACCTCATCATCGCCACGGCCGCCAGGCGTGTTCCACCAGCGACCCTTAGCGCAGTTCACGTAGTTCACCCCCAGCTCCTCGTGCACAGGCGAGATCCGCCTCCGTGAGAGTCCCCTTTTCGGGACTGTCGTGTGGCCTCCTGCGGTGGCAACGGTGACTGACGTGGAGGCTGTGGAGGCTGTCCGCGTCGTCGTGTCGCCGCCGCGCAGCAGCGGTGAGCGGGCCCGCACCTTCGCGTGTTTCGGTGGCAGAGACTCTTTGCGCTCCTTGGAGCCGTTGTCCGACACGTCGTTGTCAAGTTGACGCCGCCGCGGCGGCACGTTGGGGACGTCATCGAAGTAGTCTGACTCGCGATCCACCAGCGAGGCACTCTCGCAGAGCCTCTCCATGCTGCTCTCCGGATCGCTACGGTCCGCTGTCGCCATCATCATCGGCGTTGGGTTGCATCGGCGGTGCATGGATGCAGCTTTCATGAAGCGCTCTGCACGTCGGTAGTAGTCCGCCTCCTCCGGACTGCGCACGTACTGGCCGATGGGTGAGTGATACTGTCGTGACGTGAGCCGCGATACACTGCCCGCCGGCCGCTGTCGCTCAAGTGCCTTAGGTGGGTAGCTCTGAGTCTGCAGAAGCAGCATTGGCACTGTCGACTTAAAGTCGGCGAAGTGGCTCCAGTTGAGTACCTCGTACGCATCATGCAGCCAGTGGACAAGCACGCTGTTGGGGTAGCGGCAGATGAGGTCGTACACGATGGGCATCGACTCGTCCGGGTGCTCCAGCGCAGTGAAGTCGACGTGAACGCGGGCCAAGCCGCGCGTAGCAAGCACCGCTAACGCCGCGAGGTGCGTCGATTGGCGCAGGCTGACAGGGTGACGGGTGTTGGGGATAAGGATGATGTCGTCAAAGGGCGCCAGCTGACTGTCCTCGCGCAGGCTCGTCGCGAACGCCTCCATGTACCAGTACGGTGACGAGGTGCCGCAGGAGATGGGGTCCAAGTCGCTGAAGCTGGAGCTGCTGGAGGACGGCGTTGGTGTTGACGCACCCATGAATGGCAGGCCATGTTGCCACTCGTCGCTGGACCCGGACTGCGCCACCGGTGACGACGATGATATACCCACTGTCCCCTTGGTGGTGCGACCGAATATGTTCTGCACCCGCGCAGCGATGCCGGAATGAATCGCCTTCGCATAGGAAGTCACCCCGGCGTCTGATGAAGGCCCAGGAGAAGCAGAAGACGACTGCGGAGGGAGGAAAGAGGAGGAGGACGACCACGCGGCCGCCTCCATCTGCGCAGCACTGGAGATGTTCGATGATGGTGAATGGGGCTTTGATGCAGCAGAGAACGTCATCGACGGTGCAGCAGCGAGGTCTGGCGCACCGAGCAGCAGCCGGAACAGTTCGCGATGTTGCTTCGTTGGCGGGTCCAGATGCAGCGGGAACAATGCGACACGTGCAAGCGACGGCACATGATACGGGTCACCGCTGGCGCAGAGCACCACTGACATTCGGCGCATCGTCACGCCTCGCCTCTGCTCCAATGAGTGCCTTCTCGATGAATAAGGGGGAAAGGCGAGGTTGGGAAGGTTGACGTCGGCGAGAATGGCGTTCGTGGGGTGCGCCGAGAGAAACGCATCCACAAACGTCTCCACGAAGAGAACGAAGAGATATTGGAAGCACACAAGAGAAATGAAGCCAACAGACAACTCAGACACGAAGATGGAGGGAGAAGGAGAAAAACAAGGAGAGATGCGGAGGGTCGGTAGTGCGTGGGACGCACCCTTCGCTACTCTGGAAGGCAGTGACAGACCTTCCCCTCTCCCCTCTTCGTCGAAAACACAAGCAGACACAAAATCGAGGCCAACAAGAGCAGCAGCAGTATCGATGACAACACAGCCGCGATGATGACAATGATGGTGGCTGCGACGATAGGCAGAAATGGTCTGCAGGAGAGAGAGAGAGAGAGATGATGAATGAAGTGAAAGCAGAGGTGGCTAAAAAATACGCACACGCACGTACAACGGGGAAAAAGAGGGAGGGAGGGAGGGAGAGGGCTACTCCACCCGCTGCCCCCAGACGTGTACGTGTGTGTGTATGTTTGTATAGAACACAAACAATATAGAGCGAAAGAGGGGGAAGAAAGAGCTGAGAAGAGCCAAGCAGACACACAGGTAATCACGTGCACCGTTTGTAAGTGACAAGATTGCCTAATAGGGGTACTCAGCCCCAACGCGGAGAGAAGCGCTACACACACACACGCACACGCCGCAGCAGACCGCGGTGGTGCCACCAAGAAGAGGGAGGGGAAGAGGGAGAAAGGAAAGCTAAGAAGCGGAGGGGGGCACAAGATGTGCAACGCAGCTGTACGTGCGTATGTGTGTGTGTGTGCGTAGGAGAGGACGAGAGGGAGCGGAGAGCGAGGAGGAGATGGAGATGCATGAATGTGGATAGGTGTGGGTGGGTGGGTGTAAAGCAGCGGAGGGCTTCATTATCAGAGGCGCGAGTAGTTGCATTGATCGGCTGGCCCTCATCACCAGCGCCGGCACGCGTTGTAATTGCAGCTGTGGCAAGGAGAAAACGATGACGTGGCTCGAGCAGGCCCCCGGTATAGACCGCGCGCGAGTTTGGCAGTGTGACAGCGCTGTCTCTCACCTCTCCCCCTCCTCCCCATCCTGCGTGGTCTCCGCGCCTACCATTCACTTTTTTTTTTAATGGGTGGAAGTGCCGCGGCAACTGCCGATGTGCAAACACACCGCGATGGGAGGCAAAGCGGATCCTAATACAGAATCTGGCCCCCCTCCTGCCCCCCACCGACACGCAAACTTGCTTGGTTGGCGAGCGGTGGTCTTGTCTTCGTTTATTGTCCTAGCGGAAGAGAAGTGCGGGGATACACGGTCATGATGGCCCTTTTCGCTCACCTCCTCACTCGCCCACTCTATCCTTCTCTATACCCACACACACACACACACGTGCGTGCGCGTTTCCTTCGTGTCGTCGTCTCCTGCTCGCTCGTTTGCACAGCCAATAGACCCTCCCCCAGGCCACCACAACAACCGCGCCAGCCTATCGCACCACGCGCTGCATACCAAAACGTCCTTCCACACGCGCACGAGGAAACGCAAGACGGGGGAGTGAGTCGGTGCACAATCAGACGCTCGAGGGTGAATGGAGCGGCGACTATGAACCGATGAAACTCATCCAACACCTGGAGTAGGAGAGAGGCGTGGGTCGGGCGGAGGAAAGGCTGGGGAAGGCTAAGAGTGAGCGTGGGAAAGCGAAACGGAGAGAGAGCGCGCGACAACCGCGCGAGGGAGTCGAAGCGGGGTGATTATGTTAATGATGGAGGAGCATCAGGGAGAGAGGGACTAAGAGAGATTGAAGACCTGGACAAACCTACGAGAGAGATGGAGTGGTATGGGTGCAGGTGTAATAACATACGGAGAGAAGGGGGGGGGGTTGAGTGGGGTGAACTGATATGCAGACATACACGCGAGCACGCGCACGTGGACAAAGAGAATGGGCAGGGAAAGTGGTGGCGTGCACGGCTGAGCGGTCGACGTACACGAAAAGGAACAGTGTAGATCGAGTAGGAAGAGGAGACACACGCGCAAGACCGTGGGTACAGAAACCACGCTGGCGAGAAGGTGACTCGGGAGAGTGCTGTCAATTTCTCTGCTCATGCCTGTACAACACCCCTCACCGCATACATACATACACACACAGAGCGCGCGACCACACACTCCCCAGTCCAGTCCCCCTCCCCCTCCCTCTCCCTTACCACTCCTTCCTTGCGCTGTTTCTCTCTCGCCCTCGTCATGTGCTGCTGTACGCCCCGATCTCAACTGGCTCGAGGCGCAAGCTTGCACGCTCGTGTAGCTGCACCATCCAGAAGCTCTGCGGGTCGCCGTTGCGCATGAAGGCAGACTGCCCGGCTCCGTCCGGCCCTCCGTCGGCTCGGTGGTCAAGGGCGTATGACACCTTGAGGTGCAAGCTGCTCGTGGTTCGGTCTCGTGGCTGCATCCCTTTCTGAAGCTTCTTCAGAGACGCCTCAGTGCTCATCATGTTGTCCACGAGACTGCGATAACCAACAGTCTCTTCGACGCTCGGCAAGACGTTGCGGACGCCCTCCATCGGACTGCCGTGCTCGCACGTCGTGCGGAAGTTCACCAGCGGCACGTGGTGGCTACGCAGATGATAGTGCGACCGCTGCCGCATAACCGCACGACTGTCGGTCTTGCGCGGCGCCTTTTCACGGCAACAGTGGAAGAAACCACAGGAAATGAAAGAGGTCTTGCGTGCGTGTGCGGCAGTGGCGGCGTGGACCTCCGCCCTCTCTTCCCTGTCCCCCTTCCCCTTGCCGTCCTTTTCCTCGGCCACAGCAGTGTCGCTCCGGCGCACCGGTGACGGACTGGGCGCGCTGCGGAACATGAGGTGGCTCGGACATGGCAGGCTGTCCTCTTCACCGTGTCGCTGCACCTCCTCAGGCCGCGGCGGCACCGCTATCGAGACTGTGCGAATACTGTCCAGCACACTGAGCGCCAACCTACCCCGACCGCTCCTCTTCTTGCGCGTGTGCGCAATGGCGTCGCAGTCCACCGGAGTCCACAGGTGGCGCGCCTGCTCGTCCTCAGAGAAGTAGTAAGGACTCACCGCGGCACGGTTAGAGACGGGCGACAGCGCCACAAGCGACATCGACGACTTCCCTGGAGCAACAGCAGTAGCAGCAGCAACGGTGCCGGAGAGCGGCGAGGGCGAGCCGCTCCGAGACCGCCGCGTGCGCACGAGCGCGCCGGTGTTTCTCACTATGACACCGTTGAAGGTGGTGATCGCCATGGTAGCGGAGTCTGTCTGCCGTGCCAGCGCCGCCGCCACTTGCTTGTTATGGTGATTAAAGACGGCAAGGCCACTGGCACCTATGGCAGCGTTGTCACCAACGGCGTCGCGCCTGGAGACAGCGGAGCGGGTCACTGCGCAGCTGGTCGGTACCAAGGGGTACGAGTCCACCGACGTTGGTGTCAGCGCATCCGAGAACGCATTCGTGGACGACGAGTAGACGGCTGAGAAGGTGCTGGTTGTCGTGCCTGCAATGGTGGTCGTCGCGACCCAAGAGGAAGTCAACACGGAGGACGCGGAGCGGTAGGAGCCGAATCCTTCAGAGTAGTAAGAGTAGCTATCACTACCGCTGCTGGTGTCGCCATCACTCGACTCGCTCAAGGCGCCGGAGGGCGAGGATGATGTACTCGAGTAGTGATGATGCGCGGAGATGGAGGAAAGCGGCTGCTTAGTGGTCAGCCACATCTTTTTTTCTCCCTGGTTAGGTAGCCGGTGATGCATGTTGCTTCGGTTCTGGCGTGTGTGTGTGTGTGTGTGTGCGGTGCTACAAGTGCGTGGAAACAGGAGAGCCTTTGCGAGAAAGAAAGCACAAGATACCCAACGACAGACTAACACACACGCACATACAAACAGATCCTGCCGAGTGCGCCCTCCGTCTGCCTCTCTCCCTCGCTTACGCTTAGTGGGTGAAATAGGGGTCCCCCGTAAAGGCACAGGGTGCGCCTACTGCGGTGGTGGGGCTTGGATTGCTCGCAGGATGCACAAGCTGTACAGATGAAGAGCGGTGAGGGAGGGGGAAGCGGCCACATACACACACACACACACGCAGTCCCTCTCATGCGCATGCAACGCGCCGTACGGGCACGAACTGTATTAAAGAAGGTGTGTGCGGCAGGTGTAGTCAACATAAGTCCTCTGCATGACGCGTTCAGGTAACTGGAGGCAGTTGCAGGTGTGTGGCCCTGCGAGTTGGCAAAAAGAGAGAGAGAGAATGAGAAGGGGGGAGGTCAGTGTGGGGAATGGGTGGGGGGGGGGAGAAGAGACACAGGGGGGCGTCTGTGACAGTCACACGCGCACACACACACACACACACACACTCATGCACGCGCGTATACGTTAAGGTGGAAAAGAAAGAAAGGCTGAGAGAAACACATGCAGATGTGCTCTCTTGCTGCACAGTCAAACCGGCACATGAGACCTTCACCGTTGTACGCGTTCGTACACGCACACATCAAGAGAAAGAGAGAGGACTCCATGGAAACGTCAAGACTCGGTTGGCGAAGAGCAGGAGGCAGGATGTATTGCGGAAGGAAGGGGGGAAGGTGTCACTACGCCGCAGTCCACAGTCATCCACCCCCTCCCACCACAAAGGCCAGCACCGTCAGCCACTAACGTTGTCATCCTCATTTGTGCACACACCTTTGCGGTTGATGAGTAGGCCAACTGCGACACCGGTAGACACATACACACAGCGAGGGAGAAAGAGAAAGAGAGCAAAACATCGCGTGTGGGTGTACGTCAGTGTGGATAGTCTAGGGCGGCGTGAGAGGCAGGCAGGCAGTCAGAGGGAGAGGGACTGTCAGTCAGTCCCTCTCAGTCAGCGCACGCAAAGTAAAAGATGTACATGAGGCCACCCTTCCCCATAGGGGATACGCCAGACACACACACGCACACACACACACACATATATATATATGTATATATATGCAGGCACACAGCGAGAAGGAGAGAGAGAAAGAGAGGACTTGAGTGTGTGTGCATCGTTGCTGGTGGAGGGAGGGAGGGAGGGGCGGTCTAGCGGTCCTGATACGTGAGGTGAGCGCGAAGAGGTTCAAGCAAAACAGAGGAGCATGAGGAGATTAGTAGAGAGAAGGGTGGACAGTAAAAGGAGGGGGAGGGGGGGCAGACACAGCCGCCCCCTCCCTTCCGCTTGATCCATGAGAAGAAGAAACACGCCTGATACATGACTACTGTACATCCGACACACACAAGCACAGATACTACCAACGACGCCTGGTATACATAGACACAGAGAGAGAGACGGACACATGCTCGAGGATGGTGCTGATGCGGATGTTGCTAACGATGATGTGTAGAGCACAGAAAACGAAAAAGACAACACATCCAGAGTGCATACACGCGCACACAGGACAACCGCCATGGCACACGACGCAGCGGCATTCAACATTGCACATCACCAGTAACAACAATGGCGGCGGAAGACAGTAGTAGGCAGGCAGAGAGAGAGAGAGACGTTCATCTCATCTCACTGCATGGGATGCGCGAACACACACTCTGCTACTCCGTCATCCGTGATGTCTCCGCCAGCTTGTTCGTCAGCGACGACACAGACGACGACTTCGCATCGGTGGAGACGGAGGTGCGATGCTGCACATCCGGCGCGTCGTACTCATCGCCACCCTCACCCACGATACTGTTGTCCTCTTCGCTGCCGCTGCTGCTGTACGTCAGCGTAGGCAGCACTGGACATGGTGTCGAGTCCGTCCATGTCGTCAAAGCCGTAGCGCCCGTCCCAGCGCCGGTGGCACTACCGTCACCGCTCACACCATCCTCAGTCACGTCCAGCGTCGTGGCGATGGTGTAGTACGCCGGTCGGCCAAACACGCGCGGCCCGCGGTGTACGTAGTGCGGATCGGCGGTGACCCACATCCCTCGGAATAGCTCGTGAGTGCCTGCGCTTGGGTCACCGGTGTCAGCTATAGTGGGCGGCGGGGTCACCGATGTGGTCATCAGCTCACGGTGCCCCGCAGAGCTCGCTACTGTCCCTGATGGTACTTCGAGCGGGTAGTAGGTGGTGGTGGTCGTCGTCGTCGGGCCCACGGTGCTCGACGGCGTGGCCAAAAGCAACATTTTCGACTGATGCAAATGTGCCGTGGCGGCAGGGCCGCTGTGGACACCCGCCAGAGGCGAAGTCCGCGTCGACCTATACGGCGCCGATGAGGCCATTTGCGACGACCGCTGAGGTGGATGGTGCATGAAAACGGGGGTGATGGTCGCGCTGTTGAACGTGTCGCTCACGAGGCTGGTGGCATGCTTGAAAGGAACGACCCCAGGTGCAGTTCCATGCCCTTTACCCCACTCCGCAAAGGCGGCAGTAGTAACGGCTGCAGCACCAGTAGAAGCACTGACACCAATAGGTGGCAGCACCTTGGCCACTGGTGGACGAGTTGGCTGCGGTGGAGAGGACGCTGCGGCTGCACTTGCCGCGCTGCCCTGCACGTAACTGCGCGAGGAGCTCGGGGCCGTCTGGGAGAGGTGGTTCCCTGTTGTCCCGGACTTGCTCCTCATCCTCATATCCTTGTATGTTGCAGGGCCGCGTTTGCTAATGGGGTGACCGTGTTGACCCTGGTCGTGGCTTTGGTGACTCGAGTCGGTGGCGACAGGGCCATCGTACTGGTTAAACGCCATACGTGTGCTGTCCGGGAAGAAGAGTGGGGCCGACTCCCTGCACTGGCCCGACGGCGGTGGTGAGTAGAGAAGAGGGTGCGGATTGCCGTACACGGCGCTAGCGAGAGAGAGAGTGCTACTGAGAGGCATGTTGCGTAGGAGCTGCGACGTGCCGGTCTGCGTCTTGGGCTGCCTCCCTTTGCTGGAGCGGCAGCGGCGGCTACCAGTCGCGGCGGCGGCGGTGGTGCCGCGACCGCTGCTCGTGCCTTCCATGCGCTGCTGTCTCTGGTATGGGTGGGCGACGGCACCGGGGTACGGGGTGCTGTCGAGCCGCTCCACCTTCTTCTGTCCGCCTGTCACCTCGCCGCGAAACGTAATGGTCAGCTGTTGCCTCTGCTGTAGAAGGGTGCCGTGGCGGGTGTGCCCCGGCATCACCTCCCCCTGTGCCTCCTCCCACTCTTGCTCCCGAGGGTCCACCGGCGGCAAGGGCGCACGCAGCAGCGAGCGATGCTGCTTGAAAGCGCCATACTTGCGAAAGGCTCGCCGCACCGAGCGGAATGTTACGACGACTGCCTTCGACATGGGATGCTGCATCCCGAGCAGCTCCTGAGTCGCTCGCATTGCGTTTTGGAAGAGGGACAGCGCATTCGTGTACTCACTCGTGTCCTTGGAGCCGCGAGCGGTATTGATCTGCGCAACCGCCAAGTTGTTCCATGCCGCACCCCACAGTGCGTCGTTCTGCGAGTCCGCAATCTTCGGCGCTGCAGCGGCCTCGAGCAACAGGTCCATCGTTGACGTGTCTCCATCCTTGGCACTGTCCATCGCGCCGCCACCGCGGCCGTCGAGAGAGGCAGCCGCGGCAGCAGTCAGTCGGCGATTGCGCCGTCGCTGCAGCTCCAACGATCGCAGCATGTCGATCGCCTCCAGCGCAGCAGCCGTCGCCTTGTCAAACATCCGCAGCGCGTTGTACGCTGCGCACATGTTGAGCGCAATGGAAGGCGAGGCCATACCGTTGTTCTCCTCCAACTGCCGAGCAGCCTCGAAGTGGCTGAGGGCTTGCCGCGGCTGGCCGCGGTTGCACTCCACAACTCCCATGTTGTTGAGCGTCGTGGTCTTCAGCTCATCAAGTAACAGTGCCGGAATATCCTGTGCAAAAGTCTCGTCGACTCGCATGTAGGCTTCGCCCAGGATCCTCATAGGCTCCTCAGAGGCAGCGGCAGTGGCAGTGCTGGGGGCAGAATTGGCGATGGCAGCGCCGACAACAGCAGCAGCGCCACCGCCGGCGGCAACCGCAGCGTAGCATTGCTCCATCGCCAACGTGTTCATTGCCAGTATCTCGTGCACGAAGTCCTCGGCGGCAGGCGTCAGCGGAAACTTCTCCTGTTGATGCGATTGATGGAGAGAGTATTCATGATCGCCCCAGCCCGCCGCAGCAGCTGCTGCAACTTGCGCAAAGGGCAGCTGAGGCCGAGTAGCGCTCCCTTCCGCACCGGCGGCTGGCTTTGGCGAGAGCGGATTAGAGCCAACACTTCCCTGCGGTACAGGTAGTGTGCTGCTGCAGCGCACCGCCGCGATGTAGGAGCCGCTGCTGCTGAGGCACCGATGCAGCATGCGCTGCTGGTGCTGCTGCTGTTGGCGGACTGGTGAAATGCTCTGGCAGGGAGAGTAAGCGCTGCCGATGGAGGTGAGCATAACTCCCGCCACAGCGTCCGCCGTGTCGAAACCAGCGAGCGGTGCAGCGTCGTACGTGGGATGGGCCTCGTGCAGCATCACTAAGGCTGCGTATCGTATTTACAAGTGCAAGTGCTCTCGGAAGCCTTCGGGTGAGATGAAATGAGAGGTTTTTAGAGGATAGCCCAAGATTCAGCTAAGGAGACCCGGCAAGATTAGCCGATGGCGACTGTGTCCGCAACTACCCGAGCGCGAGTCGTGCACGTGTACTTAATGGGTGCGCGTGCGCTGGCGCTGAAACGCAAAGGGAGCGAGTGTGGCGCCGTAGTGGTAAGTCGATGCGCAGTGTCGGATACGTACAGCCACATGCACGCACACAGGGGGGGAGAGAGAGAGAAAAAATGTGACTCGACGCACACAAACACAATACGCCAAAGCGCTGTTTTTCCAAGTTCGTCTGTTAAGCTGCGCGATAGCAGAAAGAGAAAAGAGGAACGCACGCGTATGAGTGAGTGTGAGGGGGGGGTGGCCACCAGTGTCGAGACAAACAGAAAGCGAGGGGAGTGACACACGCACAGGCAGATAGAGAGGATGGGGCGATGGTAAGAGAAAATGCAGGAAGAGAGCACGAGAAACCTACATTTTTCATAAATACTCAACACTGGAGGAACCCCCACTCCCTCTCTCCCCGGAGAGCCCTCCCTCACAGAGGCAGCAGCAGCTCTGGAGACGGCAGTGAGTCCTGCCGAAGCACGAGTGCGCATCGACGCACACGATTACGATCCGTGCGACATCCACTAAACAACGCTTTGGAGAAAGGGGGAGACTACAGCGAGAGCGAGAGCACATAATGGGCGACACCACACACACACACACCACCACGAGTTCTACATCAGACACCCGCACCTCGACAGAGCATTTCTGACGCTCGGCGGCTCTTTCCTTTGTCTGCTTGTTTTCAATGACGTGTAAAGGCAGCGTAGAGACCGAGGGAGATTGACGCTGTCACATCAACACCAAACAGAGGAAAAAAGAAACAGAGTAGCCCGCACGAGGGACGGCGAGGGCGTCAAAGGGGAGAGAAGACATACAGGTAAGGTGCACGGCATGGTGTCCCACAGGCACACAGCCAGAGACACACTCGTACGCATCCGCCGCATCACACCCACACACCCACCCACGCATGCTGCCATTACATGCGTGGGTAGGTGGATGGGTGGGTCTGTGTGCGCCGACCGTGGACAACGGAGGCAGAACATCGACACCCGCATCAGACACAAAGATCTAAAGTGCAAGAAGAGAAAGGGCAGAAAGAGTTGTACAAGTGGGGAAGGAGGGAGGGAGGACGAGACGGAGAGAGGAGGAAAGCACCCACACACACACACACACACACACACACACACACACCTACTGAGCCTGGCCGGGGCGACTCACCCCAGGCAACGTGCGTTCCAACGGCTGCTGTGGGGGCTGCGATGGCGCCGTCGTCGGATTACTTGTGGAGTAGCGCACTGTGTCGCGCAGGGAATGAACGCGCTGCTGCATCGCGCTCAGCCGCGAAATGCGCGAGCGCCGCTCACGATCCACCCGCATCGTGTCCGTCGTGCGCTGTGCCACGCGCGACGCCAGCTCCAAATCAGTCTCAAGACGCTTCCGCTTGCGTCCAATTTGCAGCAGCTCGTGAGACATGGCGTAGCTACTCTGCACATATTGCGTGTTCTCCGCTTCCTTGCTCAGCGTTGCTGCCACCTCGCCGCTCTTCAGCAAATAGAGCCTCATCTCCTTCTCCAGCTGCTGCATCTGCTGTTGGCGGTTTCCGGCCTTGGCCTCTAGGGTGGATATCTCTAGCCTCATCTCGCTAATCCGCTGGCTGCTCTGCATGTCCGTCTGAGATATCTTCTGTTGCTGGGCGGTGATGATCTCGTCCAGCCGCCGCACCTCGTCGAACAGTCGCGACGTGGCCTCGTAAGCCGTCCGCGCCGCCTCCACCTCAGCCCGGCAGCCCGCGTCCTCCTTTTCAATGGCTGCCTGGAGCTCCTTCGCTATGTCCTCCACAGAGCGCGCGATTTCCTTGCGAAGATGGGCCGTCTCCTGCAGCAGGCGCTCGACGCTGCCGCCAGCATCGCTCATGTTGGCTTGCAGCCAGCGTGAGGTGCGCTCGTAATAATCGTACACTCCACGGGCGTAGTGTTCCGCCATGAGTTGATCACGGCGCACCCGCAGCTGCTCCAGGCTCACTGCCGTGTCGAAGATCCATCGCGGAGCATTCATGTGGATGAGCATGAGAACTTGGTGAATGCGACTGAGGTTGCTGGCGAAGCGCAATGCTGTGCACGTGGACTCGTAGAGGTCGGCGCGGCCGCTGACAGTGGTAATGGAAACGAGAGTGATGTACCCCACTAGCACAGGCTCTAGCAAGGTCGTCAGCTTCGTCTCCTTGAAGTTGGGGTCACCGCCGCTGGTGGAGACACCGGCCACCCGCTCTACAGTGTCGATGAGATGCGACACTTCCTTGCACAGTGGCTCGCGGATCGCGGCGACATCGACGAAGGTCAGTGTCGCCATGGACCGCCGCCCTGTTGAGTCTACTGGCGCGTATACATGGAACTGGATCACACATGACGTATCCACGTGCTTGCGCTCGGGGAGCAGGACCGCTTTGCTGGCGTCCTCGAGCAGTCGCATGCGGGGGAGCGGCACCAGTCCCAGAGGTGGCGGGAACTCGACGAGCGGTACAGGCTCACTGGCCTCCGCCTCAACCATCTTGCCTCCGCGAGTGGTGAAGGCGGCGTAGGTGACGGTGATGCCACCCGTCACGGTCAGCTCCGACACATCCTCCCGCCCGTTGTTGGCGGAGGTCGACGACTGTGTGCCGTTGACTGCTTCGTTTTCCTTCCCCATGGCATCTGGGCGATCACGACGGTTGCGCATGATGACCTTGCCCCGGGACGACATTCGCTCCAGTAAGTCGGCTGCCGCCAGCTCCACGATGCCCAGCTCGCTGTGGTGAGGGCTGCCGTAGAGGGTCTGGCTTCGACCGCTCTCAGGTGGCCCGCTCACTAGAAAGACGTAGCTCTGTCCGGACGTGCAGTTTGACACACACGGCGCAACCACCTCCTCGTAGAAGCGTGTTGTCGTGCCGCCGCGGTGAACACGGGTGATGTTGAAAGGCTGCGACCACTCAGCGGTGGACTGGCTGCTCTGCGGGCCCTGCGATGAAGAGACGGTGCTGCTACCACCTGCGCCGTCGCTCTCCGGCTGGCGAATACGCAGCGATGTGTAGCTCGACGACGTCGCCGTCCGTTCCACCGCTGACATGACCCGCACATGGCTCTCTACGCTCTTCAGGATGTTTTTGAAGACGTGCTGCTGCTGTGGCGCGGCGGCCCCGGCACGCGGTGGGGGCGGGGTGGAGGTTGAGGTCGCCTGGCTGTACGACTTACTGCGGCTGAAGGCGTCCATATTGACAGCCGCTGACGCTGTCTCCCGTTTGGTCAGCACCCGACGCTGTGTACAGCGTGCCTTAAGCTATAAGAGGTCGATATTCTGCGCGTATCCGACAGACAGAAACACACAGGCCCGCGCACTAAGCTGCCAAGTGAACTCGTCTGATGGTGGTGTGTCTGTCTGTGTGCGTGTGTTGCTGCACACCTTGAGTTTAAGGCGGTGGCGGATCGAGGCGATGCAGAGGAATCGGGTGACACAGACAGACAGACAGGCACACAGGTAAAAGAGGAAAGAGAGAGAGAGAGAGAGAAAGATGCCCGGGTTGCGCCTCTACGCCGGGGAGCCTCTGTATGTCTAGCAGTCTAATGAAAGGAGCCCACAAGAGCAAAAAAAGGGGGGAAGAGGGAGAACGAAGTGAAGACGTTCCCTGTCGGCTTCTGTAGAGAGATGATCTCCTCGTCGCTCGCTGTGTGTGGCTAAGTGCGTGTGTGCGCGTGTGAGTGTGGATGTGGGGGGCCTCGGTTCCTCTGCACTGTGTGGAGAAGCTCGTCGAGAAGTGGGAAGAGCGGGGCGTCTGCCTAGTCACTTTCGCTTTGGCTACAACAACGATCGGAAGGAGGCTTTTTTGCTTCCTCTGGTTCGGCGCAGTCCTGGACGAGTTAGGACAAGGGCAACACCCGCGCCCCCTTTCCTACGACGCTGCTAGACCTCACTCAATACCGCGCAGAGAGAGGCACACACATACACGCAAGGTACGCGTGTGACGCAGTTGGGATGAGATTGGCAAGAGGAGAGACGAGTTCAAGAGAGAAAAAGATGGTCTTATACGGTGCATTACTGCGTGTGTGTGTGTGTGTGTGTGTGTGTCGCAGCCGTGTGAGTGCGTGGGCGGCACAGAGGGGAATAGAGAGGCAGCAGCTTTACTACACGGCTTTGCGGCTGTGAAGAAACAAGCACCGTTCGTAGGAAAAGGCGAAGGCGGAGGAGTAGCGAGAGAAACACAGGCAAGGGATGAAACGAGAAAGAGATGATGGCGATGGGCAAAAACTCCGAGGACATGCATGTGGGGGCTCTCCTGCCCTTCTTCCCTTCTTTTTCTCCGTATCCCTCGCGCCACTGTCGTCCACGTGCGCCGGCACACACGTGAGAATTACACGCGCACGTAGTACAAGTGAAATGCAATAAGATGCGAAGATGATGTGAGAGGCAGAAGGAGGGAAGCAGCCTCGTAGCCCAACTCGCACCACCACCACCAGCGCGGCTAACCACACAGGCACGCATACACGTGGGCCCAGTCCAAGTATGCTGAGCTCACTGCGATCCCTCTCTCTGCCAGCTCTGCATGGCAAACCAGTCGTCGCGACCGTACATGCGTGTGACACGCCAGTGCTGCTGCTGCTGTGGCGGCTGTTCATGCTGCTAGCCAATACGATGAAGACAATTCTAATGCTGCCTTGTGCAACACGCAGGCGGAGAACGAGCGAGAGTACAAACAAAAAGGAGAGATGAAGAGAGAGAGAACGCAAAAATGCAGTAGAGATGATGGCCGTCCGTGCCACCAAGCGCACGTCGACACACGTATCACAGCCATCCCACACACACACACACACGCACACAATCAGCGCCAGTCGTAAAATACCCCGAATGCGCCCATGTGCGGGTGTGGAGGCACGTATGCACTGTACGCACATCTGCGTGGAGGGATGCCTATGCCGCGACGTGTCTAGAGGTATTTGTAGGCGTCCGTGCTTTGCACGATGTCGGCTTACTCCCACTTCTACTCGCGGACGAAACGCCTCAGCGAGCTCTGCTCACTGACATCGCTGCTGCCGGTTTCTTTGCAGTGTTGGCCAGAGACGCCGAGACCTGCAGAGCTCGCCTTCGCCTTCCTAGTTATGTACACCGGACACGCGCGGCGACTTCCTCCAGTGCTGGCGCTGCGCCGCTTCAGGTTTCGACTGTGGCTGTCGCCGCTGCGGATGATATAGAGGTAGGGGCTGATGCGAGGAGCCTTCTCGTGGGGTGAAGAGGCGACCCCGTCAGTGGCACTGCTTCCAGTGCCCGCCCCTGTCACAGCGGAATCGCGTGAAGTGCTGGCGTTCAAGTATTGGGCAAAGTGGGACAACCCAATCTTGGTGCTGCCAGAGATTGACCGTGATAAGGAGAGGTAGTATCGATTGCGCTCACTCCGCGCGGCGTCATCCCGTCGACCTCCGATACCTCCCGCCCTCGCGGAGAGGCGCCCTGAGGACTCCGCCGCAGCACTAGCAGTCGATAGCCTTGCGTTCGCTGACGATGGCCGACCACTCAGAGGTGTCGTGGCAAACTGTACATCCCTGCGCAGTCCAACGGTCCCAGTCATAGGGGTGCCGATGACCTGTGTATTCGTGGCGAAGGGTGTGAGAGAGATGCCTCCAGCACCTCTTCCGCGTAGGTGCAGAAGAGGTGATGGGTTGTGTGGATCCCTGGATGTGTCGTCGCCGTTGTCAAGGATGATCGGCACCGTGGCTGCAAGGGAGCGCTCCGCGAGGGTCGGACGAGACTCGTCCCGATCGACTGCGATACCTACCGCGCTAATGCGCGGAGACTCGCGGTCCTCTAGGGCCAGCAGTTGTCGAGAAGGGGCGCCAACAGAGGCCGTGCGGCGGCCATGCACAATGGGCACGACTTCCGAGCGCTTCGGCGGACCCACTCGTAGTGGGGTCCTGCTGCCTCCGTCTGCATTGTTAGCGGCACCCGCTACAGCAAGGTCCGTATCCACTGCCGATGACTGGTTGAAATTAATCATGCCGGGGTTTTTGTCATTTCTGGGGCCAGCTGCTGCTCTTGCTGCAGGCGAGTTCTTGTGGGCGCGACGACGGTTCTGCAGCACTGTGCCACTATCGACTTCTTTCTCCGCAAATACCGAAACAGTTGCCGCTACCGCGCTGCTCACGGACGCCCCACCGGCGGCGACACGGGTGGCAACGGTGGAGGGAGCTGCGTGCTCCGCGGAGATGCACCCTGTGACAGTTTGGGCTGCATCAGCACGAGCCGTGGCGTATGCCGTTCTGGCTGCAGTGGCGGGAGTTAAAGCTGCATGAAAAGCGTCCTCCAAGCCTCTCAGGCGGCACTCGTACCATGCATCTCGCTCCTGCAGCTGATGTACGTACCAGTGCCGCAGCTTCACCACCCACTCCGCCGTCTCGATCAGCTTGCGCTGCAGGTCACCGACGCTGTGGCACTGTAGTGGGTTCATATCTAGCACGGTAGCCACATCCGCCGCGCGGCGCTGGAAGTGCGCCGACGGCAGGCTCGACGTCTCTAGTGGAGAGCCCAGGTACGGAGGGCGAGGAGAGATCTGCCGCCCTGTCATTAACCGTGGACCACTGCTGCCAGAGCCGCTGCTGTTCAATTCTGTCCCACCACTTCCACCAGCTGCAGGAACAGCAACGGTGGTGTGGGAACGAATTTTGTTCATGTTAAGCGTAGGGATCATTTTCCGTGCTCTGCAGCACTGAGTAAGTCAAGTGCACGGTAAGGAGAAAAGGAGAGGAAGACGGAAAGCCGTGTTGATGTATAGAGGGAGAAAGAAGAGGATAAGAAGGTCCTTCAGAAGAGAGATAAGGGGTGGAGGTTGGAGGACTGAATCAAGACGCCGGTAAGAGGACGTGCGCCAACCCCCCCCCCCGCCACACACACACACACACACGCACGCCTTGCTATCAACGCGCAGTAAAACAAGGGAGAAAAAAAAAGGATGAGAAGATAAACGGGAAGCAGAGAGGGAATCAAAGCACAAGTAGTACCCAATACCACGACAACAACCGCAAGAAGTACGTCGCGGGTATCCCTCCTATACGTCTGCGATCGATCGCAGCAGTTTAGCACCCTCTCTTCCTCCAGACCTCAACAAGAGGAAATGTGAAACAAAAAAAAAAAACAGAGAAAGGAGCAGAGAAAATGGCATTCACACGCACACACACACACACACCACTAGAGGGAAGAGAAGCAGGACACACACGCAGACTGAGCTAGACGACAACGACCTCTTCGTAGGTATGCACAAGTAAAAGATGCGGTGATGGGGATGACAATATGTAGGTGGGGATGTAGGTTTACGCGTCTAACTCTGCAAGTGGCACGAACAGCAACAGCAACGGCAACAACACACACACACACACACACACACACACACAAAGACACGCACACAGGCACAGAAAACGATGACAGGATGAATAGAAAGGAGCAAACAATAGCAATAACGAGCTCAAAACGTAGAAAGACGCAGTAAATATGGTTAAGAGGTGCATTGGGTTCACACCGACACAGACAGGCAGACGCGTGAGATATAGGCACTGAGCAGAGAAAGAGTTGAGACAAATTACAAAGGAGAGATGCCCACACACACGCACGCGGACAAGAGGTAGGAGAGAGGTGGAGTTATAGGAAGGAGCAAAGCACTGCTGTGTTTCTTTTTTGTTTGTTTTACGCACGCTTGGTGTGTTCAGCAGCAGCTAGGCCAGTAGGCAGGCAAGCAAGCAGCCCTCTATGATGATAGCTGAGGCGCGTGTCTGTGTAGGTGGGGTACACGCTGGCCGCGGCAAAACTGCAGCGTAGGTGACCACGTGTGCATGACGGAGTGCATCAGCAATGAGAAGTGTGTATGTGTACGGGTGTGTGTGCAAGAGAGAGAAACAGGGAAAAGGACAAGTGCGCTGCTTAGACACGGATAGAGGTGGAGCCAGCTGTGCGCTCCAGGTGATGCAAAGGAGCAGAGGAGCATCGAGGCACGAAATAGAGGGACGCAGGCGCACCTCTTCCTCTCGCAGCGCCGGTGTCGTGAGAGATGAGAAGACATGAGCAGCAGCAGCAGCGGCGCAAGGAGTGCCTGCCTCCACCCGCTGCTCATGTTTCCAGGAGCCAGCACGAGAGAAGAAAAAGGCCAGAAACAAGGGAAGAGAAAACGACCAGAATTTTTTTCTCCCTCTCGCTCTGCTGTCAGAGCCGTCTATGTCTCACTCCTCGTCGACTCACGTGGTGGTTGCCCATCACTCCACTGCTTCACTGATTTGCTGCGATTGGTGAACTTTTCTTGTGCTCTTTAGTCGTGGGAAAATGACAGCCGGCCATTGCGAAAACGACAAACAAAAATAAAAAGAGCGAGAAAAACCGATTCGCGCGTCCACAGTCCTGCACCGCCCCCTCAACCCCACACACACACACACGCACACACGCAGACGCCTCCTTCGTACTATATGTGCCTGTGTGTGCGTGTGCGTGTGCGTGACGGTGGTGCCGGCAGCGAGGGCCGGGAAAGGGGGTTGCACGAAAGGCATACAAGAACAGAGAAAGGACGGAGAACCAGCATGCGGCGCATCCTCGGAAAAGAGGGGGAAGAGAGAAGAAAGTGTGGAGGGGAATTGGCGACCGCATCACCATCGCGCACACGCACACGCCCCGCTCGCCCCCTTGAACGCGCGCGTGCACTCGCCACAAACGAGTGTGACAGAGACACATACGTGCGCACAGAAGAGGAGAGCGAGAATGAGCACGCAGACACGCTCACACGCCAGGCCCAGCTCCTTACTTCTTCGACTTCTTCGCCGGCACAGCAGCCTTCGCAGCGGGCGCCGCAGCCTTCGCCGGCACAGCAACCTTCGCAGCGGGCGCCACAGCAGCAGCAGCCCTCGAGACGGAGACAGCAGCAGCCTTCGCGGGGGAGACAGCAGCAGCCTTCGTAGCAGGGGCAGCAGACTTCTTCGCAACGTCCGCCTTCTTCTTCTGCGCAGCAGCAGCAGCGTCGTCGCGCCTCGCGCGCTCGCGCTCCTTCTCGCGCTTCTTCAGCTCCTGCTTGCGAGCCTTGTTGCGGTGCTGCTCGTCGCGCTGGTGCTTCGCCGCAAGCTGCTCCGCCAGCTGCCGCTCCTTCTTCTTCTCGTTCTTGATCTTGTGGATGTGCTCCATAAGGTTGCGCTTGTTGCGGAACACGTTACCCTTCGCGCGCACGTACAGGTCGCGGTACACGTGGCGATCGATCTTCTTGTCCGCGCGGTACTTGCGCAGCAGGCGACGCAGAATGCGCAGGCGGCGCATCCACAGCTCCTTGCTCGGCATGCGGGCCTCGCGGCTACCCTCGCGCCGGCCAACGCCGCTGTGGCGCCCCATGTCCTTCGCCTCCTTCATCTTACGCCACCGCGCGCGCGAGTGCACCTTCACCGGCTTACGAATGATGAAGCCATCCTTGATCAGCTTGCGCACGCTCTTGCGCGAGTTTGCGTTCTGGATCTCCATCGCCTCGTTGGGGTCCAGCCACACGCGGGCGCGGCCGCAGCCGAGGATGCTCGACGCGAGGCGAGCCTGCAGCTTCAGAGACACCATTGCCTTGTGAGGGGTTGGGGTTCGCGAATGCTCTCCTAGTGAAGGTGAAATCCGTTTGTTGTTAAGTATGTGTGTGGGTTGGAGTAGAGGCGAGAGGTCCACAGTAAAGAAGGAGATGAACCACAAATGGAGATACACACGTACCCACGTGTTGCGGCAGTGATGTGTTGCGACAACGACCACAGGAAAAGCGGTAAATGCAGAAAGAGACGACGGAGAGTGAACACGACAGAAATGATGGCGATGGGGCATATTACGGCTGGTATCATCATTGTGGATCCTGGCACTGGATGTCATGCACAAAGGAGACGCGCTGCACAAGCGGGAGAAAAGGGAATGTGTGATCATCCGAAGGTTCAGAGGGTCACGTGGCTGGTAAGTACGCTCTTTGGGTGAGTGGGGGGGCATACTCATCTTCAGTTTCTCTTTATTCATGATGTTTGTGTGTTCTCTCGTGAGCACCTGCACCCATGCGCCTCCAATAGTCTTCTGTCTCTCCCCGCTGTACCCTGATGCTCAGGTAGGAAGAGCAGAGGGGGGAGAAAGGAGGAGAAGGGCATGACTGTGAGCGGAGGGTAATAGAAGAGCAGGTGGAAGAATGAAGGCAGACAGAGAACGTCCACGCGTTGCCTGCACCGAGATACAACCACACATGTACAGACACGTACGATCAACGCATCACGTAATCTACACCAGTGACACAACATACAACCCTCCTCGGGCGCTGAGAGGCAAGTACAGACGATTGTCTTTTAGGAATTCAAGAAGCCTAGCAATGCCGCCTTCTTGTCCTCTGTGAGTAACAAGCTGAGCTTCGCATCTAAGCCAGCTTGATAGCGGTCTGACACGGTGCGCCGCGTTCGCGCCTCCTGCCGCTTCTCCATCGCTTCCGTCGACAACGTCGCACTGATGGGCACCACACCGCCGGCACTGACGCTCGACACAGAGACAGAAGATGAGAGCAGCGCTTGTCCTGAGGACGTCACAGCCGCTCCTTCAGCATCCATGGTCGACTCAGCACGCGCCTCCACGCCTTTGCATGCCCCGGCGGCCAGCGTGGTCGTGCAAGCAACGTTAGTCTGGGGGTGTGCTCTACCTCGACTGGAAGAGGTCGCACGCATGTCACCGCCATCCTTGTTCAACAGCAGCTTGCGGGTCTCCCGCCCAAGCGCTTCGGCAAGTCGCTGACACTCACCGCGCTTCAGTTGCGTGCTACCCAGACCGTGACAATCCCGTCGATGATCACAGAAAATATCTCGATGGAGGTACACGCCGCACATGTCGCACTTGAAGTACTCGAGATCAGCTGTCATGTGCGACATCCTTCTTGGCTATGAATATCCGTGTGTACGTGGGTGACCAGAAAGACGGCGGATCCGAAATAGACCTCAACCAGGTTGATAGGGGGAGAGGTGTAGAGAAGGGAGGGCGGGGTAGATCGTTGGTCGAGGACAAGGATGATCTCGGCACAGTGACAACAAAATATAAATCGGTGGTGGTGTTTCTCGAGGAGTGTGTAGGGTGAGGGGGTGAGGTGCAACTGTGTTGCAGCACACTTCTTGTCACCTGCTGCTTCCTATGACCGCAGTTGTGATAGAGAAAAAAAAGAAGGAATGCACACAGAACTGACACTGATGAGGAAAGAACAGCTGAAGTGGAACGGCGGACCATCTCATGCAGCTGTTTGTAAGCATGCTCCTTGCTGCTTGAGTAGGCAGCTGCGGCTGCAGCACCAAGAATGCGCACGCGCGTGCCGTGCGCGAGTAAAGGCTGAGTGGGCGGCTTCAAGGGAGTAGTGAAACACGCACATACACACACAGATATGCTGCAAGACCTCTCACAGAGTCATCAGCCATATCGCGAGATACGTTTGAACCACCACAACTCCTCTACAGGCCCCACCAGAAACACTGCCGTCACCTCCAAGCAGCTTCACGGAACTTGCTGCCTACCACTACTCCTCCTTCCCTCGTTACACGGGATTCTCATCCTACATCCGCCACCTTCATAGGAGAGAGGGTGGGGAAGAAAAGGAAGGAAGCGAAGAAGCGCAGGGGGGAACGAGAGCCCCCCTTCTGAGACCCAAGTCCCAAAGAGATCGCGTCCGTGTGTGTGCAGATCTGCGCTCTCGAATCCGGCTGACATGTGTGTCGCCAGACGTTGTGTTGGTCCACTTTTTCGTACGCCGTTCTGCTAGGCAAGAAAATGAAAAGCATAAACAAAATAGAAAAAGAAAAACACAGACAGGCAGACAAACAGAGGGAGGGAGAGGG
>NC_025885.1:39803-133481 GCF_000755165.1 Leishmania panamensis | reverse complement strand
ATCTGCGCTTTCCTCTATCAAAAGCAACGTGGGTGAGAGAGAAGAACAATCAATGTATGTGCGCGTGTGGTGATAGCAGTGAAGAGAGAGACAAGTAGAGGCGAGGTTGTAGGAGAGCGAAGATGGACAGAGGTAAAGGATAGGAAGGTGGCACCTGGGCCTAGAAGGGGGTGGATGTCTCCAAGCAATGCTATGGAGAGGGAAAACAGGCAAGTTGGGTAGTCGGTAGGACATGGGCGGAAAGACGAAGAGGCTACGTAGTGCAGGTCCGGGATAAAGAAGACGCATCCCCCACCCCTTCGTCACCATGCACAACCGCAGCCGAAACCAAGGGATCAAGCAGCGCACACAGCATTGTCATTACAGGTCTGCTCTCGAGTACCATCGCTACACTACGCCTCCCCTTGTCATCTGGTGCAGGAGGGGAGACTATGTGCGTTCAGAGCAGAGACACTGCTGCTTTATGGAATGTACCGCGTTCACTTATCCCTGGCACAAGCATGTGCATGTAAGATGTTCTGCTATGAAGAATGCACAGCACACATGCGAGCAGAATTGTTGCGTAGAGTTACCCATAGAGACGTACGCGGGTACGGGTGCATGTGTCTGTCTGGGTGTATATGGAGGTGCGTGCTTCCTCTTGAAGTGATGATGAAAGCCCACCCCACCACACTTCCCCACCTCTATGATCGCACCCCACGCAGCTGTCAGAGGGAGCAGAGGGCGAAAGAGAAAAGGGGGAGGAGGTATGATTAACTCAAGGCGAAGCGAGGACACCCAGCCACAGAGACGCAGACCGATACATGCGCGAAGCATCGCATGAAGATGAAAAGATACACAGAGAGAATGCACAGGAAAAGCGAGTTCACCAGACAGTTACAAAGGATATGAGCAGAGAAATCAGTTCAAGGAAAAGAGCAGCCATACAAGGCACTGGTGATGGTGGAAGGCAGTGCTGCTGCCAAGGACAAGCGCAGACACGCAGAAATACGTATGTCCTCTCTGAAAAAGAGCGAGAGATGCTGGACAATGAAGGAGAGAGCAGAGCGGTGGGAATTGGCTCATAACATGTCATTGCCGAGACGCTCTCCCGCTCACCCCCCCTGCACAAAACTCATGTGCCCCACCTCTCCCTCTGTCCTTTCCGGCTGCTTATCTCACTTCCTTCCACACCACCCACCACCACGCCGTACCCTATTAAAACATAAAAAAGGACTGAATTTCTCAGTGGATAACGGATGAACATGCGTGTATGATGAGAATGGAAGGACACACACAGACACATGCACATATGCACATCGACAAACAAGGGAAGTTGGAATGACAAGGAAAGAATAAGACGTTCGAGTCCTGCACCCATAGATGTATAGGTAGGTGTGCGTCGGTGAAAAGAAGATGAACGATGAAGAAAAGCAGACAACAAGAGAGGGAAAAAAAAAATAAAACAGTCGTCATTTTGGCTGCTTATTATAACTATCGCTGTGGTAGTGGCCGGTGGCACTAGCAGATAAAGGTGATGATGACAAACGATATGCACATCGCCCTCACTCCGTCTCTCTATACCGTTCCCTCCCTCCCCACCCCCTCTGAATAGGGTGATGAAGCACACAGAGACGTACACAGAGAGGGCGAAAGACGTAGAGATAGAGAGAAACACCATCACACAACAAACGGAGTTGTAATTTTTTTCGTTCTCAATACGCCCATTCTGCGCCACTCAGCATGGCCTCAAACCTCCCCCCACTCTACACCAGGAGCTACCCCACAGGGGGCCCACCGCGGGGTGCGAAGCGGCCGTAGGCACGCGGCACAGCAATGCGCAGGCCCAGTCAGCTGAGCACGACGCCGGACTCAAACTCTGATAACCCCCACCTCGCATGTCGCCTCGCAGCCGCTCCCACTGCGCCGGTCGCCGCGTCGCGCATATCCTCGTCGGGGAGGCGCTCGGGCCCCTCCCTCCCCTCCCCACCACCACGCCACTGGGCAGCCAGGGGGCCGGGTGGGATACAGTCGAGTCAGCATGGCGCCGTGCCCATCAGGTGGATGGTGCGAGCACGCCCACTGCCGCGGCCCGCTCCGACGTCACGCCATCCACGGCCTGACCGCCGGCATCCGCAGCGATGCATCGCTCTGACCTCCCCCCCTCCCCACGTCGCCGTCGCTTGGCCCCCCCACCACCAGACGCGGCTCCGCATTGGCAGCGAGAGGGGCGGGCCTGCCGGGCTTCTCCCCCCTACAGAGAGAGAGAGAGAGAGTGGGTGCACTGGACCCCTGCGATGCCGCGCGCACTGCGGCGTGTGTCCCCCCCTTCCTCGGGCCATCAGGGGCGGGGGGCGATGGGGCGAAAAAAAAAGACCGTAAAGAGCGGAGTCGATATCCTTTGTGCACACATGCGCTTCATACGGTACCAACTCACCAAAAGGTGCATGTAAAACTCGGTATGACACTCTCCAGCGATGTTGCTGCCAAGAGCCCATGTGACCCGCCATCTCCCACCTTCCTCCTCAGCCTCTGCCGATGATGCAAAGCGTCTTGGTACGCAGCTAAAGGCAAGCACATGCACGCACAGGGTAAAGATCAGAGTGGCCCTGGCAAGGAGGTAACAAATGCGATCACGGAGGCAAACTCATGATCACCATCGACCAGATAGTGCGAGAAAGAGACGTGCGTGAAGAAATGCGCTCGATCAGCAAACTTCGCCGCCTCGAGACTGGACGAGCATCAATCTCCTTTGTTAAGCTTCGCAAAGACCACGAACCCTCTCTGTGCATCTATGCACTACAAGCCAGCGCACCCCGAGACGGAACAGCCGAAAACCGGAAAGTGTCAGACGAGGCTCCCGAGTCTAAACAAACACGTACTGGCACTTCACGTGCGCGCCGCACTTACTCCGACGCTTCCAGCTCCGCATCGCACTTGCCGTGCGCAGCAAGCGTTCATCTTCGCACGATTCAGAAGCGCCTTGCACGCCTTCAGGATCAGGTCGCCTTTACCTTTCCACGTCTTTCGCGCGCGCCAAAACGTGAACGTCAGGCCCCACGCCCGCGGCACAGGCGCGTTGCGGATCGTGTTCAGGTATTCCAAAGACTGCGGCTCGCCAAGGCCGCCAGACAGGAACCTCATCGCAGGCCCCGCCGGCGGCACCCCTCACGGCCGTTTCTGCACTGGCACAAGCCCGGCAACCTCCAACTAGCACTTGACCCCCCACTCAAACCTCGCAAAAACTATGCTCGACTTCAGGAACATGCCTTTCCGAATCACGCCGTGGTGGTGCAGCACAGTGAACACTGACTCCCACATCTCCGCGCCGAGCGTACCCCCAAGCATCACATGCGGTTCCACGATCGACACAAGCCCGCTCAGCGACAGCCGCGACTGCGTATCCGTGTTGAACTGGATCAGCGGCTCAAGTACGTTCCAGTTTTGTCTTGAATACCCCCACCACCACTTGCAGAAGCGGCAGTCCAGCTTGTAGCAGTACTGTATGCGCCCCACGTAGCCGTTCATGCTGACACGTGATCTCTTCCCCTGGCGCGCTCTCGCAGAACGAGTGCAGCCTGCCGCTGACGTTCACGCTGGACACGATCCCGTTCTTCTGCAGCATCTCTGTAAATATCATCCTGGTGCGGCGGTTCCTCCCCACCGCCTCCTTGCTCAGGATAACGCCGCCAACGTACTTGTTCAGCTCCCCCGTCTCCAGCAGAATCACGCTGTGCTTGCAGCGACTCTCCCGCGTGCTCTCCAGCCTCATCGACGCGAACCGCACCTTATGCGCCGTTCGACTTATCCGCGCCGATGATGGCCTTTCTGGGTGCAGCGAGGAAGCGCGCCGTGTTTAGCAGCTCCCCCTTGTACCATCCGCGCACGCGGCCGTACGCGGGCAGCCGAGACCGCAGCGCCATGGCAGTGGCAGAGATGCTTGGCTGGTTGTGTGGGGTAAGAGGGGGAAGTAAGGTGCGAGAAGGGTGGAAATGAGCGAAATGGCGGGGGTGATGGGGCTTAGAAATCTGTGTGCATGGGTGTGAAGCGGAGGAAAGTGGACAAGTCAGAAGGAGGGGTGAGAGGATGGGCGAGCGGAATGAAAGGTCTTGCTCTTTGGTACTACGTGAGAGGTAGAGGAAAGGGCTAAGCCGTGACAGGCTCCGCACTTTCAGGGCTACCTGGTTTGAGGGTTTATGAGCCGTTGCGAACTAGGGTCAAAAGGAAGCGTAATGGTGGTCAGCTGTGCGTCCGATCGGTCATGTAGCTACTCCGCGAGTAGGGATATATGAAGGTCGCCGAAGCGACTGTCGTCGTCGTCAGCGCTCCGGCCGCTGTCAACAGTTCCGTCGTTGAGCATCTGCGATGACAGCTCCTGCAGCACCCCCTCGTAGTATGTGCGATTAGTAAACAGGCGAGCCCGCGGAAGACGAGCAGGTGTACCTCGCGACTGCAGCTGCTGGTGTTGGAGGGCGAAACGGCGCGAAAAGAGCCGAATTGCCTCTACTGCAGCATCAGCGCTGGCGAACTCAATAAAGAGGGATGCAGTTGTGAGTTGTCCCGCAGTAACAAGTGGCTGTTCTCCCTCCATCGCTGTCACTGTTTGCGCTGCAAGCCCCTCTACGTCGCTCCCGCCAACTTCCTGCCTGTCCTCTGCAGTGTCCACAATCGTCGTCGGAGCTGTTTCATAGGCGTAGTACGACAAAACACGCCCGTATTGGCAGCATTCCTCCAGCAAGTAAAGGGCAAGTGGTTTCATCTCCCCTGGAGGACGCACTTGTGAACTGGTAATTGCCTCCTCGCCGCATAATGCTACCCTCGATGCGGCTATGTGGCGCACCACTAACACAGTACTGACATCAGATGGAGCAACGGTGCTAGGCAGCGATGGTGAGGCGGCCTGGCCTGCGTGGGAGGGCGTCGACAAGAAGCAACATCTTTGCACATACCCAAGTGACTTCTCTGTTCCCTTCGTGACGGCAGCGAGTTTTTCTACCACAGACAGAGTCTCAAGGCGTTCGGCGTTGCGCGCTGCTATTGCTGCTGCTGCCTCATCTCCACTTTTTCGGGCGATACACAGCAAAGCTGGTTGCATGAAATTGGGACCATAACGGAACAGTTCGTGGTGCTGTACCAAACGGCTGCCCTCGCTGTCTGTTGCTGATGCGGTCATGGGGGTAAGTGTGAAGGGCAGACGTGCCGCGTCACTTCCTAGGATGCACTGTACAACGCTGCCATCAAACAATTCGCCGTTCAATCGATCATTCAAGTGCTGGAACAAGAGCGTCAGGCGCGATGAGAGATTTACGGGAGAGGACGGGGAAGGGTACACCCACACACCCACTTCCTGCGCACGATAGGCCTCCGACGCTGTAAGACATGATTGGGAATCAGGGCTGGTTGAGCTAGCGCAAATGAGAGCCAGCTCCACGCGCGCGCACCGGAGAAAAGATGCGGAAACGGCTGAGGTAGGAAAGCGATCTGTGTCCTTCACGTTGCTGTTGCTTCCAGTCGTCAGGGGCGACGAGCCTGCTGACGGCGTCCCGTGCGAGGCCGCGTCGTCGCAGATGCCGCTCTCAAAGCTCTCCCAAAACGCGCTGGCCTCCTCTACCACGCGACTGACAAAATCGGTAAACGCAGTGAAGTCCGCGAGGAGCCGTGCGTGCGACAAAGCGCTGCGGATGAGAATGCCTTCGAAAGCCATGTCGTTGCCTCGCGGTGAGGCGGTAGCGTGGGCTTTGCAGGAGCACTCCTGCCCGTTGTCGCCACTCAGGCCGTCCTCTGTCCGTTGTCGCTTGCGAATGCCGTGTGAGAGCGGTGCGCGACGGCCCTCGTTGGAATCAAGTACAAGACGTGGGTTAGCTAGTGAAAGCTCTGCAGTACCTTGATTGAATCGGAGTCGCCCATTGGAGCGGACTGCTTCGAGCAGTGAACGCACTGCATCCGCTTCGATGGCAAATCGGTCGCCACCTGCAACGGCATACAGTTGACACGAGAGAGGCAACTTGCCCACGGCGGTGGAACCCTCCAACTTGCGAAGTACAGGAGATGGCCCATGTGGAAGTCGGAGAGTATGCTGCAGAAGATGTCCAAACCCCATATTTACCTGCAACTCTACATCGAAGATGACGAGCTGCGCCACGTGCGTAAGACTATAAGGACGCCATCGCGTGAGATCGTACGTTGGCGGAAGCTGGCCCTCTCCTTCCACCTTTAGAAGTAGGTCTTCCAACCCTTCGCTCTGTGATGCGGTGCTCACACGTACGTGATCGGTGTACTGCCCAAACTTTACCAAGCTTTCCCATAACGGCGGAGTGGCAACAACAACTTCAGCGCGCTTGTCTGCCGGCATCGGTGGATAGGGTTCAAAGAGGTTGTGCACGATCAGGTGCAGCGAGACGCAGAACTGGTTCAAAGCGCACGCAAACTCCTCGCACTGATCCTTGGTTGCGCAGAAGACCAGCGCCTGAGGCCCTTCTCCGTGTTCTAGCAGGGGCTGTTTTGCCACATGCAGCGCAACAGACAGAGCGAGAGCGTAAACGACCTCCAGCTTTGCTGACCCATGCAGCAACACCTTCTCGCGATGCTGGGATGGCAAACCCTCGGGGACCTTTGGGCACATCTTCAATCGAAGCTCAACTTGCGCGTCGAGTGTGTCTTCTGCCAATGAAATACCAGAGCCACCCAGATGAATAAGTACGTTCTCACCGAACAGAGCGTGCCGATACGTTTCCCAAAACCAACACCCGCCATACTCTGCCACATCGCTGTCACATGCATTTGCTGGCAAAGGAAGCACCTTCTCAATGAACGGCCGAAATGATGAAGAGATGAGCTGGGCACACTCGTGTTTGCGTGCTTGACCCACACTTTTGCATTGGTCGCTAGACACGGCGAGATCATTGTTGAGGGCAACAGCCTCCTTGTCTACAAACTCTGCTTTGAACCACTCTGAGTCACACAATCGCCGCATCACACGTGGTCCTGTGCAGTAAGCCATATCGAGGAAGGGACTTCTGATGTCGAGGAAAATGCTAAGCGTTCTCTACCGCTTGCTTGGCATGCTAAAATAAACCCGAGAACTGAAAACTGAATTCGCAGCTGCGAGAGGAGCAAAACAAAGAAATCCAAGGGAGAAAGAAAGATGTCGTGATACATGCATTGACTGGCACCCACTCGGCGAAGTCTACAAATAGGCACGCGGGGAAAGGTCCATCTAGTCAGCGAAAAGAGGGAATCGGCATCTGTGAGAAGCAAACCACCATTCAACTCTATGTCGCTAATATTGTCTGTTCCATCTCACGAGCATCGGGGGAAGAAACAACCAGTAGGGCGCCTCGCTAACAGCTTTTGCACACAGCTCACTATAGAGTAAGGGTACTAGTGCTTCAGTAAAGACGACTTTCCCCTCGAAAAAAAAAATAGTGAAGTCCTTGCAGCAAACAAACGCGGGTTTCATACTCAAGTCAAAGTGACTACGAGTAAGTCAATGGTCATCTTATCCCTCAAGGAATAGGAGATACAGCGCACCGCAGAGATCGTTTCGCTCCACATATCATTTCACCCAGAGCGGGCGTCATCCAGTGCAGAGCAGAATGGCAACTGCACGTCGTCCTTCACGTGTCTCCCATTGTGCGGAATCCTAGAGTATGATTTATTTGCCTGAATCGCTACATTCAGTATGGGGTATTCAGAGTGGAGTGGAAAGTGAAAGAAGAATAAGAGACATGAATAGAGAGAGGGGCTTGTAAGTAAGTGGAGGGATGAGAAGGATGTGCATTCGAAAAAATGAATTTCTTTTAGGAGCGTTGCGATTACAGCATCAGTGTGTGACACTTTCGCTTGCCCTTCGTATCCGTCTTTAAATGGTTGCAGGAGAAAGGGGGCAGCTATTATATTGCATAGCGCCGTTCTTTGTCGCAAGTGATCTGCTCGTTTATAAAACTGTAACTATTATCACACAGCAGCACACTACAGTGACACTCATCATCCACCATGAATGAGCCAGGGGTTGGGCAAAAGAAGCATCTACCACCGGTGGAGACTCCATAGACATCTCATGAGTCTCTTCCTGCCTCTCGCATTGCTCCACCTTCTTCAGCATAAATGCAGGTGGTCGTAGACGACTCTGCAGCCTTTGCCGAGACCCAGCTGTAGTTGAAAGGACCGTTGAGACAAGGTCACCCTCTCCATATTGCTCTGAACGGTTGTAGAGACTGGACGCAACGACGTTCTTCAGAGCAACGGTACGCTCAGGATGAATGTACTTGCATCGCGAGCCGTAAGGACACCTTCCCTGAATGAATTGAGCACAGATTTCGCCGCCAATATGAGATGATGCAGCCGTGCTCAAAACTGTCTTTTTGGATCTCTTCGGACTGAACGATCCGTTTCCAAGCAGCCAAGGGCGCGCATGAAGCTGCTCGTGAAACTTGTGCTCTTCCTCATCCATCGCACTGATTCGCCTTAGCAGCCCTAAGTGAAAAGGATTGTTGTTGGGATCCGTACATGCCATTGAGTTGTACCGTGTCGCTTTCTCAATAACATGTGCATCCTTTGGGTTCACCATGGTGTCTTCAAGTCGCATAAAAATTATCTTCGAATTTGTGCACACCAACTGTCGCAGCGCCTTGCTGGTGCCCTCTCCACCCCGAGTCCCGGAAAGATCTAAAGCACGAATACTAGGGTGTCCATGGAGAGCCCTGCAAAGCGGAATGATGGACACATCAGAAACGTCCAAGTAGCGAATTTGCAGAGACATGATCGAGCTGTTGTGTTTCACCGCAGCCGCAAAACAAATCAGCTCATGATCCCCAAAGGTGGCAAATCCATCTGGGTCCTCGAGACAAACACTTTGAACAATGTTCTGCACCGTTTGCTGAATGAGAATGTTTACGTCCATGTTCACACAGTACTGCTCGCATTCGAACGTCTCACCTTGCTCTTCATCAGCCCCCACTTCTTCGCTGTCCCCAGAGTCAGCAAGGTATTCATCATAAAGGCTTTTCTTTTTTTGCCAGTACCTTTTTCCCTGGCTGCCTGGCTTTTGCCTTTGGGGTATCATTGCTGCTGAAGGTAAGATAATGAATGTGTTGGTTGTAGAGAGCGAGGAAGATCAGAAAAAGACACGGTAGTAGGTCAGACATCAACTGCCAGCAACACTGCAGTACAAACCCCAACCCAATTGGACTGAGAAACAGCCACTCCTTTAGACTTCGTCAAGCCACGTTGCATCATAAACAATAACGACTGAGGAAAGAACGCGGTTAGTCTGCAGTACTTTAGCATTCAGTTCCACTGCCTGTCAGTTTCTCTCAATTGGCACTTGGACTCGAAACATAAATGGTACCGAGAAGAGACGCTATCGACAGGACTCCTCTATGGGAAAGAAGAAAAGCAAGCTCACGACAGCACTCATGGTTGTGTTACTCATCACAGACATAACTCTTTTTGAAGACTCAAAACAACATCGGTTCCTATGCTGTACGGTCCGATCAAGCTGGGCCATAAAGAGAATAGGTCTTTTGATTAAAGGGTGAATAGTAGAGAGATGCGCATAAAAAGAGCTATTAATGGTAGCAAAGAATCCGCCTCGTTTGGGGGGATTATGAGAGTAAAAAGAAAAAAAGATGCTCACAATGACTACATACATTTGGAACTCAAGAAAGAGCCACAGTAATAGTCCTCCACGGAAGAAAAAACTTCTCGCCACTTCACCATTTTTGATCCTGTGTTTTTTGCCATTGTTTGGTTGATTGCGCCTCCAAACTCTCTCAAAGATCATTAGTGTAGCTGTAGGTGTAATTCGAAAATGAGCAAGGTATTGAATTCGAATACACCAAAGCAATTTAGGATAGCACTTTCGCCATAAGAATAATCTGACCAAGGAATTCATTCCTTGGGGACTGTTATGTACCAACCCAAACCTACGCACGTTCTCTTTACTTCAAAGCACTGCGCATCCAGTCCTTCTCGTGTGTTGGAGACACCAGATCGAGAGACGGAGTCTCCAGCCCAATGCATGAAGCGAAGAGACGTGAGGTCACCAAGTATGGATCGGCATCACCAGCAGGGCGGCGATCCTCCATGTATCCTTTCCCTTCGCTGGCAACTGCGTTGGGGATGCGAATTGAAGTGCAGCGAGTACCAACCCCAGCGCTGAACTCTGATACCTTCGACGTCTCGTGCTTACCGGTAAGCCGCTCGTTGTTATCTGGCCCGTAAAACACGATATCTTTGCTAACTGTCTTCCTGAGACGATCAATGTATTGATGAATGACATCCAGGCCGTTTTCACCGCGGGTTGATTCAGTTGAGAAGTTCGTGTGTAGCCCACTTCCATTCCACTCACCCTCAATAGGCTTCGCGTGGTAGTCTGCATCCAAGCCCTCTTCTTCCAGCAGACGCAAAAGTACCCAGCGAGCAACAGTCAGCTGATCGCCCATCTCAAGGCCTTCGCACGGCCCTACCTGGAACTCCCACTGTCCAGGAGTCACCTCCGCGTTCGTTCCTGATATGTTCAACCCCATCTGAAGACACACCTCGTAGTGCTGGTCGCAGAACTTGCGGCCCCATGCCGTTTTAGAGCCGGTACTGCAGTAGTACATCCCCTGAGGCGCGGGAAAGCCATGAGCGGGCCATCCATAAGGGCGCCCATCACGAGAGGTGATGAAGTACTCCTGCTCCAGGCCAAACCACGGATGCTCCTCGGGGCATTGCTCAAAGGTTTCACGAGCGGCGGCACGAGAATTGTCACTTGTCGGCTCGCCGCTAGGAAGGTAGCACTCGGCGAGCACTAAGATCCACGGTATCTTCGAAGACGGCCTTGGGAGGCAGCACGGAAAAGCATTGACAGGTTTCAGGAGAATTTCCGTATCTAGCCCCTTCGCCTGACCAGTGGAAGAGCCATCAAAATTCCACACCGGGAAAATCCCATTGGCGAGCAGCTCCTTCGGGTGTTTCGCAACATTTGCCTGAGATAGATACAACGTGCGGTCCTTGCTGCGAATGTCATGATGAGCATCCTTACCGGAGAGCCAGATATAAGTGACGCGCACCGTTTGATTATTTGACAAAGACATGGTGAGTGAATTTTTGCTGTTGGTCGTGTTGTGTTTTCGATAGCAAGAGGAGAATAATATGCTCCAAGTCGACCGCTCAGCTTCAGGGATGTATGCTAGAAAATTTGCTACTTCTAGGGACTGAGAAAGGTGGATAATTTAAAAAAAGAATTGCAGAGATGAGAGAGTATAACAAGCAACTAAATGCAACAAATAAAGTGATATCGCGATTCGTGTGCAATAGCTCCACCTCGCATCACATTCACATAAGGCTAATCCCATCTCTGAAATCTTTGATTTATGTGCGCGTCTGCTACTCATAGATTTTTCTGTATTGCCTTGAAAGAAGAAAGGGTCTTCGGGGGCACTTATTTTGCAGCAGGTTCTGAAGAAGCTTACACTGATTTTTCCAGGCAAAGCAGAGCGACTCCGGAACAGTCGAACACCACTACTGCATTCACAGTTTCTTTCATCAGCTTTCACGACATGATATTGAGAACCTGGGGGCGCTCGGGTCCACACCCGTTCACCTGAAAATCTGATCATTTTAAAAGACATGTGGTTTAGTGATAAATTGCCCTCATTGGCTACCGCGATTCGCTTTTTTAGCTCATCCTCACCGCTGTGCGATGGACAAACAGAGGTCACAGCAACCAACCTCATGCCCCCCCCCCTCACGGCCACAACTTCCGTACTTACCCTGTTTCTCGCCAAAGGAACCGCAAGGAAATTCAAGAGCACACAGACCTTGAGAAAACTTCATCGGAGCCCACGACCCCACACCCCATCGACACACGCACAAACACACACACAGCCCGCAACCAGCGCGGCAACACCCGCCCAAGCAAAGCGGCACACCCCGCATGAAAAAAAGATAATAACCCCCAACTGTGTTTTCCCTCACCTCACAGCAAGTTATCCGGAAGTGCCCCACACCACCACCCACAAACACCAGATTCTCAAAAGGCCACAATCACAGAACCAAGAAATACACCAGCGGCAACACCACAGCCCAGCCAAGGCCCGCCCATGACAAGCGCCAAAGCCCCACCACCGCGCCCCTTACACAAAACCCCAAAAAGCCGAAAACGCGCCACCGACAAAAAGCGTCATAAACGAGCCATTCGCTTCAAAAACACACCGGCGGTTTCGCCGGCACGCCCCCGCCCCCCGATTTCCGAAGCCCCCCTTCCCGCGCGCGGCGGGGGCGCACCGCGGCATCGCCCGGCGCAAACCCCGGCAACACGCAGCCAAAAGGCCGGAAGCACCACCGTGGAAGGCACCAAACGCGCCGCGACCACCCCCCCCCCAAAACCCGCGACCCCGCCAGCCGCGAAACCCCCGGGATCCTGGCCGCGCCACGCGCCGGGGCGGCAAACAAGCCGCGGCTCCCCAAAGGAGCCACGGCAAGCGCCGGAACACCAGCCCAGCAAACGCCAGAGACCACACAAATGTATGACGCCGCACAGTTTTATCCCCCAGGGCGGCGGCGGCACGCGAACCGCGCCCGCGATGCTTGCAAAAGATCGGCCGAACTCTGTATGGAAAAATCCCACCCACGTCCCCCAAAGGTGCGGGCAAAAAAACCCTCATGAAGACCAAACCCAAACACACCCATCCCGCAGCATGTGCATTTTTTGCCCCCGTGCGTCTCGAGGCGCGGCCCCCCGGGGCCCAAAATGAAGCACGACCCAAAATGGAGACACGCAGAAAGCATGCGGCAGGGGGCCGAAAAAACACAAACCGGCACAACCCACCGTCAAAGCCTCAAAGACACATTTTTAATTGACTCTTTTAACGAAAACATCGCTTTGTCTAACGCGTGCAAATAAAACATCGATGAGGCCGTCCTCCCACACACACACTAAACAAGCGCCAAACTGTTTTCAACAGTCGGCAAAACATAAAGGCATTCAATATTGAGCTCTGACACGTAAATACCGCATATACATTGGTAAAACTCACCTGCTTTCTATCCATACTAGGCCACCGAGGTTGGGGAAAAAGCCTGGAACAACTGAAACCAGGCAAAGCCCAGATATGCGTATTTGCCTCTCTTGGTTTTCTTGCGGCAAAACCACTTGTCAAGAAAATAAACACATGCGGCCATCCGCTTGCATTTTTTCCCCTTTTTGCGGGCCTAATCCCGTTCATTTCCATGGCCCACACACGGTCTACCTTAAACTTTGTCGTGTCTTTGGGGTACGCGCGGCGCTGAAGCCTAGAAAGGGCCTCGCCCAGCATAAACCAACCGCCGGCATTTATGGTTGTGGCGCGCTTTTGCTGGTCTGCTAGCTGTTTTTTCAATCTGTCTCCTTTTGCTGTTGTCCCCTTCGGAGGTGTTTTTGTTTCTTCGCCGCCTGGGAAATCCCGCGTGCGGGGCGGGGATCGCCGCGCCGCGCCACGGCCGCCGGAGGTGACTTCCCGGCGCGGCCACTGGCGTGGGATGGCGAGGGGTGGCGTCAACAACCCTCGAACCGCTGCGCCCCTTATAATGGTGATGGATTTTTTCTTTACCAGGGTTGCCGAAGCAACACCCCAGGCGTGGCTGGTCTTCATTCCGTTTTTCGGGGCGCCGGCCGGCCAAGGCCGCTACCACCCGGCTGGGGCCAAACAAAAAGCAGCTTTTTTGTGCCACGGTTTGCGTTTCTACGCGCAAACCGCAGGAAAATCGTTAACTGCAAGTCCTCGGTATCCCGCGGCTGGTTCGCCACACTTTCCACACGAAAAGAAAAGCGCCCGCGTGTGCGGCGCTATGCCTTGGCTTTTGGGTGGGGTCTCGGCTTTGCTTTCCCCCGTAGGGAATGACCCTGTTGGTTGTCCTTTTTCGCGGCCGGGGTTCCCCGGGTCCCCCGGGCCCGCGTCGCCAAACCGTGCGCCCGGGTTGTTCAACTCATATGGAGCACCTTTTCTTTCAGAAAGAATTGGGCAGCGCGCTGTTCGCCAGGAGGGTGCCGAGGGAAACGCTCTCGGTGCGGGGTTTTGGGTCTGCTCGCCGGCAGGGGCCGTCCTGAAGTCTGCCCTAGGCTGTGGTGGGCGGGGCCGTTGCTTTTTCTGTCGTCCGGGCGTTTGGGGCGGGTGTGGCGCCCGCAGGAAAGGCCCTTTCCAGGCGTTTAGCCGGCGGCGCAAACGCCCGCCCGCGGAAGGACCCCCACCCCGCCCCGCCATCAAAACGCGCCGCTGAAATTTTTTTGCGCGGCCGACACTTCGCCAACCACCTTTTCGTTAAGGCTTATCACCCCCCGTGTTCACAGGTCCAGTTTCTTTGCGTGCTGCAATAATGATTTTTCATTGCGCGTGGCGCCTTTTTTTCTTCCGCCAGTTGTCCGCCGTGCTCTTCCCAGCTTGGCCTCTCCTAACGGGGGGTGGGTTTCATGAGGCCCGGCCGTTTTTCCGTCTCCACGGAAGGCGGCCTTCATTGAGCAACTGGATGCATCTTTTAAAACTTGCTTCTGGGGGTGTGATGTTTCTGGCGTCCATGGGTGGATCAAGGTCGTGCCAATCTTAACGTGAATGGGGGAAAGGACCGCGGGGGGTTTGGGAAGGGGCTAGGCCGGGCAAAACGGAAAAGACAATGGGCGGGGCTTGGGGGGGATGGCGGTCGGTGCCGGTTTGGCGTGGGCAGGCTTTGGGTTTGGCGGTCTCATAGGCGATGCCTGCTGGTTCCCACGGCGCTTTCTAACATGGCGGGTTTCTTTCACCACTGTTTTTCTTTTGATTGTGGAGGGGGATAAACGGCCTCCGGGCCTTTTTGAGAGTTGAGTGCTTGCCGGGATCTTTTCGAGGTTGGTGGTTTTGGTGCGGTGTAGGGGTTTCTCGAAGCGGCGGGCCCGGGGTCCGGCACGAAATGCCTGTGGGTGTGTTGAAGGGTTCTTTTGCCCCCCCCCCCCCCCACGTTTCGGGTGGTCTGTTCGCCTGGTGTGGGGGCCTCTTGCCTCTGGCGCGTTTGGAACAATATTTTGTCTTTCTGCGGTGTTTCGGGGAAGTGGGAAATGCGGCCGGGGGTGGTGTCGCGGTGTGCGTCTATAGGGGGTGGGGATGACTCCGTGCGGGCTCTTTAAGGTGGCCGCGCGGCGGTTTCCCCCGGGGCAAAGGGGGTGTTGAATAACTCGTGTGCCTTTGTGCCTCAGCAAAAAGGGCTCTGAATCGCACAAGTTGCTGTGCTTCTGTTGGTTGCGCTTCGCGCCGTCCTGGGGAGGGAATTGTGACTGGCATGTCGCGCCGTGGGGGGGGGGGGCGCGGGAGGCTTTTTGCTGCGAAAGGAGTCGGCAAGGGGTGTGCTGGCGAGGAGCAAAGCAAGGGGGTCTTTCGCCTGAAAAGAGTGGGTGGAAGCGTTCATTACACTTTGGCGGGGCAGGTGCAGCTGCTGCAACTCAACGTGTGTGACGCTTGCCGCCACAGCAGCGGCACGAGCTTTCAAGCAGGAGATGCACAGGGTCTGTGAGCGCGAATTGCATGAACTGCGGTAGATGATGGCTTCGACGCCGTGCTGAAGCTGCGTCGAATGGTTCCGCATTGAAAACGGCCAGCAACTGAGAGATCTAACATTAAAGGACCCGTCGGCATTATTCCACATTTTGCAGCTTACTACTGACCAATGTTCGCATTACTTTGTGGGGCTTGAAATCTCCCTGTTGAAAACCAGATTTTACTTTGTGTACAAGGGCTGTGTTAGCACAACTATCAAGGTATTGCTTGGGAATCTCTTTTTTTTTTTTTGCACCAATCTCAGACTATGGTCTCAGAGTGAAATAGCAGTCAAACGACAGAGTTCGGGATTTAGAAACGAAGCGTCGTGCTCCACCCATCACAGGAGCAATAGGGATATATTCTTGGGCATTGGCTTTCTGTACTTCTGCTTATGAAACTATCTTACCCTTATTTCACTCTCTTTACTATTTACCGTCTAGAGTTTTTTCTGCCCCTTTTTAGTAACTAGTGGATTTCCTGAAGAATACGCACAGATGTCGCAGCTTCAAATTCAAGCGAAAACTTGTATCGATGAGGTGGAGGATGTGTTAGGGTCCTCTAATAGTCTCTCCACCAATGAGGTCTATGATAGGCTTAGTGCAACATATCAACGGTTTCTGCAGCATGTGTGGTGCGAGCTTCCAATGAACAACCAAGGTGGATCGGCCCTTGCAACAGTGTCTTGCATGCCAATTTGGGAGCTTTTGAACCTGCACACCAGCAAATGCGCTCTTTCTTCAGCGCCAGCGAAAGCGATCGCCGTTCAGCTGCTGAGCTCAATGTACCCCAAATCGAAGGACCGCCGGTGCGTGTACCAGCAGCCCAGCTGTTATGGGAGCAACAGCCAGACTGCGGTGCCACTGAGCATACAGGTACCAATTCAAATGGTTGTGCCCAAGAGTTCCGCCGCTGAACAAAATGTCGAGTACGTGAAGGCTGCAGAACGTATCCTAAAAATGACGACAATTGGAAATTACACAGATGGGAAGGAGGCCGCTGCCGTCACCTCTACAGTACGCACTTTTCTGATTAATGTGCTCCCTAAGTGTACCATTGTCTCTGACCCCAGAGAACTCCCAAAACAAGCCAGAGGAGAAGTTCACATTCTTTGGGACAGTCCTACATGTGATTGGATGTCTGGGAAGATTTTTCTTCTCACACTTTGGTGCCTTCTTATTATTACCGAGTTCCTGAACCTTCCGGAATATAGAAACCTCTCTTTGTTCCTCTGCAGCTCACGCTGGTCAACGCGCTTGGTTGAGCTTGATGGATGTAAGATAAGTTATAGCGAGCTTTTATCCCCTCTTCTGGACATTTGTTCGCTGTGTCTATCGATGAATCCGCGGTTTGCATCATCTTCTGTGGACACAGTGCCACTCATCGATCCACGTGTCAATGCCTTTCTAAATGGTAGTGACGTCAACGAAGAGCGCTGTGAGATTGGTGAATATTTTGCAAAGGAGTACAGTGCCAGGCCGACAATGGACGGCAAAAAGTCTCTGACACTGCACCGCGCAGACTACGTAAATAAACAGCTAATTGAGGATATCCCAAACGAAATTGACTTTATGGGCGCCAGTTCCTCTTGTCGCGATTTCGACCAGCTGGCATATCTGTGCCGAGATTGCCTTTTTGTGCCAACCACAGACACTTTAGTAAGTGGAATTTCTGCCACAAAGCGCCGTGATATACTGTTCAACAGGAAAAGGATGCGAGGTGCCGTAAGCTTGGATGGGCCGTGCTTTATTCCTGTAAAGTCTGCCGTGACTGACATGCTAGAAAAAAATGGCACTGACGCCTTAGTAACACTAGAAAGGTTGTGCTGTAAGTGGAGAGAAGATATAGTATGATGTTGTATTTGCTTTTGTTGACTGAGCAAGTTTCACTCCTGATTTTATGCTCTCTTTCACGTGGCATAATAATAATAATAATAGCACTCACAGAAACATGATACCGAGTGTTTTATCTATTTCGCTGCTGAACACGGGGCACGGAAGTGATACGAATGCGGGCATGCAAAAGGCACTTGGTGTCATATATGGCATGTCAGTCTTTTCCCTCCTTGCTGCAAAAATAGCGGCATAAGGGTCATCTTACCTTTTATGCTACTTTGACCACTGTGTTCTTTACTCGTTTTACATTGTACGGATATGCACTTGATTTTATTTTCCCCTCTCCTGTACAATCAAATTGGAGGGATTCTAAAATTGGAAAGGAAATCTTCTGACGAAAGAACTGTCATAGCTTTGTTTCTTTGTTTTTCCTCTCGCCTGGCTGATTTTTCTCGACCTTACTGCTATTTTTAGATAGTTTTTCTATCATTTCCACAACGGCAATAGTGTTGTGGTGCATCAAATAATGTGATAAAGGGAACCACCAATGACAAGGCTTTTTCAGACTCTTAAATGCAACAGAAGGAACTGAATCCGGTGCTCTCACCTGAGCAAAGGAGGGCAGCCAACCAGAACTATCCCACAGTTCCGAAGAAATGTGTGGTCACTGGGGGAACGGGGTTCGTAGGAACTCGTTTAGTGGAGATGCTGGTCGAGCGAGGCGCCGAGAAGGTTGTGTGCTTTGATATTGTTCCCAAAGAAAAGGCTATCGGTGTCTGGAACCACCCGGCGATTGAATATGTTGTTGGCGATATCACGTGCTATTCTGATGTTTCGGCAGCCATCAAAGGGAGTGACTGCGTTTGGCACCTTGCGGCTGCTGTGGGGCCTTTCCACCCTCACAACTTGTACAAGCGGGTCAATCATGGGGGCACAGTGAACGTGATCCGCGCCTGCAAGGAACACGGGGTGAAGAAGATGATTTTCAGCTCGTCACCATCAACTCGGTTCAAGGGTAGTCTTTTCCACCGCCCAAATGTCGATGGGCTTACTGAGGATGAAATGCCGAAACTACCACTTGAGCATTACATGCAAATGTACGCAGAGACAAAGGCAGAGGCCGAAATGGCGGTGCGGGAGTCCATCGACGACGACTTCTGGTCTATCGCGGTTGCTCCGCATCAGGTGTATGGCCCACGCGACAACCTGTTTTTGCCCAACATCCTGGAGGCTGCGGGCACAGGTAAGCTGCGCGTCTTCGGTAAAGGCGACAACCGCATCTGCTTCACCCACGTGGACAACTATTGTCACGGCCTCATCATTGCAGAGAAGCAGCTATACAAGGATTCTCCGTACCTTGGACGGTTTTACATTGTGACCGACGGTGACACGCATCCTGAGCCGGCGGCGTACTGCATTTTCTGGAAGGAGCTCGACAAGGCCATTGTGAGAATGGGGTTTGGGTCCATAATGAGCAAAGCTCACTACCCGTTCTGGTTCCTTTACATTGCAGCACTTTTCGCGGAATTGGCGGGCTGGATGATGAGAACAACGTTCAAGCTCAACGTCTTTAACGTTTTTGTTCTCACAATGAATCGCTGGTTTCGGATCGACGCGGCCCAGCACGATCTTGAGTTTCAGCCCGTCATTCCTTTTGGGGATGGCTGGAATGACACGATCGAGTGGTTCATGCTGAATTGGTTGCCTAAGTTCAACAAGCAGGATCACAGCTCTATAGCTGGCATTTCTTCCGGTTCGCAGCAAAAGATCGACATTCAGGCGCGAAAGGACAGGTAACAAACTGAAAAAGCAATATTGATGTCACGCCTCTTTTCTTTTCCTATTCTCTTGTTTTCGCTTATGTGTGCATACGTGCGCGTACTCCACAGCTCCCATTTCGCTTGAGAGCTCTGACTCGCTATCAGTGAAGAGGATGGAGAATAGCCATCGGTACGCGATTAGCTCTTTGCACTTTTTCAAAATCAAAAAGTAGTTCTTCTCTGCTTTGCACTGCCCATTACACGGACAGCGGAAAGCCTGAAGTTGAAAGTGTACTGTGCGGTGTGCCAGAGGAAATGGGAGGTCCTTCCTCAGAAAAAACAATGCGCGCTGCTTTTCTGTTTTGAAGCAGAGGCGCCGAGTGTTGTAGTACTTCGATCTCATGGTAGTGGCGTAGCTCCACAGCGAAAAGTGCACAACATTCGACTCGTTTTATTTGTGTGATTGTCTACACTGTACACTGGCAAGGGACTTGTGGTTGACTCTAGCATTATATTACCAGGGATTTGCGTGACAACACCATGCAAAGCTGGTAGGGCAGGTGAGCCGACCTCTCTTGCTGACTTACGGTGGCTTCACATTTTTCCCTCTCTTTGACTTTTCTGTTCATTTGCTTTATGTTGTAGCACACCCTCTTTGTATTTGTAGATTTTTGGTAATCGAAAGTTGTTCACCACAGCCTGTGGAGCTTGGCCTCCCTTTTCCCCACTCCCCAAATACAACGCAACTTTCCGAAGGTTAGCCCAACTGCAACGCGCAGGGGGCAGGTGGGAATCATGGCTGCACTTTTTCCATGGGTACCGGCGTCAAATCTGGGCTACTCTTTATCGCGTAAGGCGGTTAACAAATGGTGTCCGCAACTCCGTAATTCGTACCCACTTCCTATGCTGGACGGGCCGCTGCCCACCGAGAAGCCTGAGGGTCTCGAACTGCATGGAGAAGCCCAGAAACCGGACCCATTTCGCTACATGGAAGACTTGTTCGACCGGAACACCCAAGAGTACGCTAAAAAGGAGATGCAGCACTTCTCTCTGATTAGCAGCAAGTTTGACTTTCGACATTCGAAGGGTCGTCTATGGGCAGAGCTGGATGCCAAGGTGGTTGTGAGCAGCCGTGAGGGCGGGTATGACAAGGGCGAGGAGCGCATCGGCGACTATGTGTACTTTACCCGTGTCGTTCCTGGGCACGACTCGAATGCGACAGGTTTCTACCGGAAGCGATTTGGTGAAGTGGATCTCTTGGCAGAGGAACTCATCAACCCTCTCCTCCTCCAGCAGCACTTCGGCTACAAGGACTGCTCCATTGGTGTTTGCCGTGTCTCTGACGACGGCCGCTACCTCGCATACACCCTTTCGGTGGAAGGTGGTGACAGGTACTTGTGTCACATTCGTAGTATCGACAACGCCAGTCTGTTCCACGTGATTCGCGGGACGAACATCGTCAGCATCGAGTTTGGCTCCGGCAGCCAGTTTTTCTACACCGAATCGAACGAGCTCAATCGGCCTCACCGTGTCATGATGCAGGAAATACGACCCGGCATATTGGAGCCACCGGTGGAGATTTACCGTGATGAAGACGAACAGTTTTTTGTGGATGTGCGAAAGACAAAGGATAACAGGTTCGTCACGATAACCTCGGACTCGAAGGTGAACGGCAACGCGCTAGTCGTGCCTGCATCCTTCCCTATTATTCCAACCCCTCTGAAGTCCTTCTTCAAGGAGGGCAAGCCGGTCGAGATAGCAGGGAAGTCGGGATGGAACTGGCTGGAGCACTACAACGGCAACTTTCTCATGGTGACATCCGACAAGGGACCGAACTACCGTGTGGTGTACATTCGCGACGAGGTGGCCTTGGCTTATGGGAAGGAGGCGGAGTGGAAAGAGCTTGTGCCGCACCGCGACGACGTGCAAATCTCTGACGTGGATCTCTTCCAGGGTCGCATCATTCTTTACGAGTCACACTTCGCCTTCGAGCGCATTCAGCATATTCGCGTCATCAGGTGTGACGGCGGTCTCGACGCTGCTGCGCAGACGCCGCGGATAGAGGACGTTGTGCTGCACTTTCCCCAGCTGACCACAGTGACCCCTGGCTTGAACAAGAACTTTGGGCAAGAGGCGATGAGCTTTGTCTACAGCAGCCTGATTCAGCCGCCGCGCGACTGCGTCTTCAACTTCAGCTCGGACATCACGTCCACCCAGGCGAGGCTGTGCACGTCTGAGGCCCTCTTCACACAACGCCAGTCAGAGCACTTCACGCCGTGGGATTACATGTGGCCCTACAGCATCTACCGCGATGTCTGCGTTTCGGAGGACGGAACAGAGATTCCAATCACGATATGCCAGCGCCGCGACGCGTTCATTCAGGAAGCGACTGACTTTGAGGCACAGCCCAACACACCAAAGCACTGCCTCATCTATGTCTACGGCTCCTACGGTGAAGTTCCCTCGATGCACTTCCAACTGGCCCCGTACATCTGGATGCTGCGGCGGCGTTGGACCGTTGCCTTCGCACACGTCCGCGGCGGCGGCGAGCTGCCCAACTGGGCCCAGCTTGGGAAGGGAGAGAACAAAATCAAGTGCATCAAGGACTTCATCGCGTGCTGCGAGCACATGGTGGATATGGGCTACACAAAACCGGAGTTGATGGTGGCTGCGGGGGCCAGCGCTGGCTGTGTACCGATCGCGGCAGCCATGAACATGCGTGGGTGTGGACTGTTCGGCAATGCACTGATGCGGTCGCCGTTCCTGGACATCATTAACACCATGATCGACCCCGACCTTCCGCTGTCGCTCGCCGAGCGCGAGGACTGGGGTGACCCGCTCAACAACAAGAGAGACCTGGACTTGCTCAAGCAGTACGATCCGTACTACAATGTGAACGACCGTGTGACGTACCCTGGCATGATGATATCGGTCTGCCTCGATGACGACCGTGTTCCGGCGTGGAATGCACTTAAGTACGTGGCAAAGCTGCGGCAGCAGCGCACCCGCAGGGACGTGGATCCGGTTGCTCGTCCGCTGGTTCTGCGCATGCGGCCCAGCGGTGGGCACTACTTGTGGGGCGACACGGAGAACATCTGTGAGGAGCTTGCTTTTCTGTGTTCGCAGCTAGACCTCGAGGGCCCTGGCAAGGTGCTCAACGACATGGACATCATGACCCACATGCACAACCTTACTACCACCGGCGCCATGGATCACGACGACCAGCAAAAAGTGTTCCTGAAGTGGGATAACTGGGAGAGGGAGCGGATCGACTACCACGTGAAGCTGAACTCCTTCAATTGGGAGCCGAACTTCCGCAAGGTAAAGGCGCAGAAGGAACCCTTCTTCTGGGTGCCGACGGACTCGGACCTTGATCAGAAGAAAGTGGATGAGATGTTTCGCGCGAAGGAGCGCGACGCCCGCGAGAGCGTTCGCTCCGGGGCGAAGGTGGGGAGCCTTGGCAAGGCAACCGGTCGCAACCTCTATCAAGAGGAGCAGCGCGGGAAGCCGTAGTCAATGATGACGTGTACGAAGCTCTGTGGTGGTGACTGTGTGCTTGCGCAGGATGGAGTTGGCTCCGTGTGCGCTATGGTGATGCTAATATGTACAGCGGGTGTACGCCACCGTTGCATCCACAGAAATACTGAGAAGAAAGTAGCGTTTGCTCACATATGTTGTTTCAAACTCCTGTTGCAGAGGCCGACGTGGGCCCGTTTGTAAAGCTTCCGTAGCTGCAGTGGGAGAGCACGGAGACGGACACGGGCAGCGAAAAAAGGGGTGGGGTGGGGCAAAGATTGAAAGTATCTGTGCCGCTACCATGGCCTCCCGTGGGGGGGGCCCTTTTTTCCTATCTCGACCCCTCGCACAGACCTTGTGTGTGTGCATGTGTGCTTCCGTGGTACGAAAACGCTGCGTAGTTGTTGTGTGCCTACGCGGCAAAAGGCCTTGCGGTGCCCGTGCACAGAAGCACGCTGAGTTTGCTTACTGGGTCTCTCTTCTCCGTTCTTTCCTTTCTTCACCTCCACAGGATCAGCTCAGCACATGTGCGCGCGGCTACGGCGCGCCATCTCACGCTACACGGCGACACGCCCATGCATATATATATATATATATATATATATACAGGCATAAAGAGTGTGCTGGCATCCGCGAGGGAACTTGTGCGCGCGCACTCGTCCACCTCAACTAGAAGACCACCAAGCGCCGGGTGACACGAGAAACGTGCAGTGGCACTATATCATCATGCAGTCATGGCCGATACTCGTTACTATCCACAACCTGGTGAATGTGCCGCTGTCCGCTTGTGAGAACGGCCCGCGGTCGTTCGTTGTGGAGGCGCACCTGGTGCTTCGCGTGTCTGCCTACTCTGCACCAGTGTCCACGGCGGCGTTCACCACGGACGATGTGGTGTCCACCACTCCCAACCTATTTGAGGTGCGCTTGGACGATGTCGCTCGGCGCATTGACGGCGGGGATGGGGGCGGGCCAAAGGTGTGGCGGTGTGCGGCTCCGGAGATCGAGGTGGTGGTGATGGTGCGGGAAGTCACACACAGGATCAGAAGGTCCTCCTCTCCTTATCGTACAGATCGTCGCGCAGACGGTGATCTCGATGGTACGCGCGTTGTGGGCACCTCAGCTCCACTGCCACTCAACGCGAAGGACATCGTGGAGGTGCACAAGCTCACCACACGGATCGTGGGGACTGAAATGGGTCAAGTGGGGCTTTCTTTTACCGTAGACCCAGGTGACAAGGGGGGGTACCGCCAACGCCTGGAGAACTTCTTGCGCACGTACAACCCGCAAGGACTGCGGCTTGTGCCCAGCGTGGTTGAGGTCGTCTCGGAACTCGACACATTCACAAAGCTGTATCGCCGCTACTCGATTCAAAACTACGAGGAGCGACTGGCAAGCTTCTTTGATGTATACGGCCCGCAGTACAAGAGCGAAATCCCGTCGCTGCTGCGGCAATGGGAGGGCCGAGAGGAAGAGCTGATGCGCAACTTGGTGCTCGACAATGGCCCAGAGGTGACCACGATCGATCAACACCAACGGCTGACCGCGTACATGGCTGCCTATCAGCTTGACCAAAATTCCACTAGCGTACAAGAGATACTCACTGCGCACGCGAGAGATGAGAAGACTAGCACACCTGCGGGTCTATTTTATGCCCTCGTGGGACGCTACGGCCCGGAGCCGGACCCGCGCACATATCTGTTCCCTACGCCTCGGTACACCCCTGCACCACCATCACCCCCGCAGACTAGGGGAATCCCAATGGAGGACGGCGGAGACGGTCATTCCCACTCTTCTTTGCATCACGGCTCCTCGTCGCTCGTGAGAGGTAGTGCAGGTGCGAGTGCTGCTGCTTCTGCTGCTTTACAGCGCTGTCCGCCGACACCTGCCGCGAAGCACCTGTACGTCTCTGTACCTATGTCACCCACGCCGATTCCAGTTCGGGAGGCACCGCTGGAGACAGCGCGCTCGCTTGACCGGTCGCCCAGCTTTGCGGTTGAGGTTGATGATGCTCCATGTGGTGGTGGACAGAAGGCCACTGTGACTGGTAGCCATCATGAAGCGAAGCCCGTCATCACGCCAAAAGACAAGGTGATGGTGTTGGGCGCGACCACCGGTGCGAGCCGACGAGACGTTGCCGAGTTGCGGGACTCTTCTCTGTGGCGCAAGATGTGTCAGATGATGCAGACCCGGCAAGAGCACTTCAAGCCATGGCGGGAGCACCTTCTTTTTTTCTTAGACCGAGACGAGTTTGCAGCGGCGGTGCGTGCCCTGCATGTGTTCAGTGAGGCACCCGACGGAGGAGAGGTTCAGGTGCTCGTAGAGGAGTGGTCGCGCCGTGTGGATCATGCCTTTCGCACCGAGGCACTCACTTCAAGCGATGCGTACTATGAGGCGGTTGTACAGGAGGCAGTACGGCTGACCGGACTCCAGTCTCTGCATCTGCAGGTGATGAGTGTTAGCTCTCTCTTTCACAAGGAGCAGTACGCAGGGTTCGCGGCGTACGTGGAGGGGCAGGCGAAACGGACCAAGACGGAGCGTCTGGTACTGGTCGGAGACTCGAAAAGTCTCATGGATGTCGCACGTTTTGGCCTTCACCCTGCGGCGGACCCCAGGGGCCTGTACAGGGATGCGCTTGCTTCTTCGGCCACGGCCCACGACACAAGTACGGCAAAAGGCGACGGCCCGTTTATCTTCTTACGCGAGCCCTTCCGGCACTGCACGGAAAAGCATTCCTGTTCCCTTCTCGTCTGTGATGTCGCGGTGGGCGAGATGTATTCGTGCCCCACCGCTGTGCATGCACCGCGGAAGTTAACCGCCGACTTCCTCGCCAAGTACGACAGCTGCGCCTACGTCGACGAAGCCAACGGACCAGTGATCGCTGTCTACTCTCGCCAGCAGATTTTACCGCGACTTTTTCTGCAGTGCGTTGTCGACCCGCAGCTGCAGCCCTGCCCCGCGCACCCTGGTAGGCCGGTTGAGTATTACGTGATGGAAAGCCACGCCTTCGCGTGCAACCGCTGTGTTGTGATGGGAGCCTACAAGGGCAAGGAGGTGACGCCGATCGAGGAGGCCGCGGTGATGGCGCGGGCAGGTCTAGCAGAGGTCGAGCGGACGGTCAAGGCGCTCAAAGAGAGCATGCTCGCCTACGCCAACCAGCTTCAAAACGAAGAGAGCAGCATGCCCACCGCTCCTCGCCGTGTAGAGGCGGAGCGCGAAATCAACCGACTGCAGAAGGAGACGGAGGAGCACGTTCGCAGGATTCGCAGACGGTTGCAGCTGGAGGAGGAGGCGCAGCTCTCCCGCATCAATGCTGAGCGCACCGAGGTGCAGGCAACTCTGGAGGCTGTGGAGAGGCTTGATGGGAGACTGTCATCTGGTATGCAGCAACGTGCACCAGTTGCGGTTGTGAATACGCTGCAGCACATCCAGCAGGAGAGACAGGTAGAGCAGCTCATGGCAAGGGCTCATGACAGGGTGCCATTGGCTCCATTGGAGCTTGTTCTGCCCTTGGATGGGCCTCCGGAGACAGTGCCGCCTCGCTCTTCTTCCAGCTCCAAAGTGCATTCAAAAGGCTCTCGGGTGGTGATGGGCTTGAACGAGAGTTGCTTGCCTGAGGCCTCGGCTGATGACCGGCGTGAATTTCACACGTCAAGAACTGCAGTGTCACACGCGCCGCGTACCCCACCTACGTCCCATACAACGCACGCATCACTGTCGCCAAGCAGCTTGTACGCCCAGTATCTCGCGGTTGCTGGCTCAGATAGAAAAAGGCCTGCCGATGATTCTGCAAGAGGATCGTTTCGCATTGACCAACCAACTCTGGATCACAGCACGGTGGTTTTGGCCAGTCGCTCTTGTCCCGTCTCCGTTACCGCGAACGAGGACAACGACGGTGGGGGAGGGATGGGCTACCTCTCTGCGAAGGAGGCGCTCACGCACGGGTGGGCGCTACTAAGACGTGGGGATGTTGCAGCAGCGCATCGCGCGTGGGCGGCGGTGTGCCGCGCTCACGGCACCAACGACGTGATGGGCACTAAGGCTCACGCGTACATTGCCGAAGCGATCGAGAAGGACTACGCGGCAGCCGCGCAGTGGTATGCCCGGTCATTGCAGCTAGATCCGCAAGACCGCATGACCGCGTACAACTACGCTGTGCTCCTGGAGGCGCTGCTCGACAAGCCGCAGGAGGCACTGCGACTGTACAACCGTGCCGCTGCACTTGGCGACGCAGCGGCAAGTGCCCGGGCCCGGGAGTTGCGGTCTAAGCTTGCCGCTTCTTGTCAGTGGTCGCAGCAGACGACGTTCGGATCACCCGGTACGCTCGGCGGCGGCGAGAGGGGATGGCGGCGGTGAGGTCAGTGCATATTGATGCACAACAGCCAATCGTTCACGCTGCCCGAGTTAATTTCGGGGAGAGGTCGCAGAACAGCGGGGGCGAAGGTCATGGACAGGCATCCGCAATTCGCTGCTTCTCCTTCTTCTACCTGCGCGCTTTTCCTCGCTGAGCAGGCATCCATGTACCACTACTACCAACAAACCCACCGTTTTTCTAGCCCTGTGCTTCTACTTTCTTGTTGGTCTTACTGGTGGTCGACGGTGTGCTCCCGCCTTCACTGGATGCGCACACGACCACATCCCCCCTTTCCTGCGGTTTCCCCTTCCTCTTTCCTCCTCTCTTGTCACTCTCACTTTACTTTCCCTCCCTTCTCTCCCTTCTTGCTGTCCCCTTTATTCTTTTCATTACAACTGACCCACTCACACTCACCGGTAGCGACATCGATACTCGAGCAGCACGCATGCCCCCCACCCCCTTCCACCCCCCTCCCATACATACACACCCAGAGGAGCTGGTACCGCGACGGGGATAGACACACCCCACACTTCGCTACGGGAAATACGAACAGGGCAGAGATCCTTCTTTTTTTTTCTTCGGCTTCTCCTTCTCTTTTCTCGTCATACCCCCTCTCTCTCTTCTTCCGAATCTATCTGCTTCGTCACCCTCCTTCCGCGCGGGCGTGAGAAGGCGTTTGAGGGTGGTGTGGGTGCATGTGTGTAGGTGAGCACTGCTCTCCTCCGCGTACACAACACAGAAGCGAACAATCAGCCAGGATCGACTCACGTTAGAGGTAGAGAAGTTCGCATTTTTCGGTATCCTCTCTCCGTGGTGTCTCCCTCGTCACTCTTTGCTTCTCTGTAGTTTTTCGGCACCCCGACTGACGTGGCTCTTTTCTCTCGTATTTTCTTGCTTAACCCTTCCTTACCCAATATAGACATGTGTGCGTGTGCGCCACTAGCCTGTCTCTGTCTCCCTTCGTCTCCTCCCATCAATTACGTCACTCAACTCGTTTGCTTAGTTTCTCCCTCCTCCTTTCCAGTGCTGTGGGGTAGCCACGTGGACGTGGCATGCTCGCCAGTAGGTATATGCACGCCGCTGCGTATCACGCCTCTGCGAATGAAGCCGATGAGGACGAGCTGTACGTGTCTACTATTTCGGCCGATCGTTGCAGCAGTGACGATGAGGGAGCGCCGGACCTTAAGGTGGAGGGCAGTCCCATTCAGCAAGACGGCTCGCCTGATGTGGGGGAGGTGAGAAGGCTCGCGGATGTCTCGTACTTCAGTGACTATGCAGAGCGGGAAGCAGGGCGTGATGACCAGGCAGCACTGCCATCTCCATCGCTGAGTGGCGATGGGGTCGATGAAGAAGACAATGTGTGCAGTCGAAAACTGCTTCCGCACCTCTGTAGAAATGGAAACGGTCCACAGGCGATGGCAGACGTCATGGTGGAAGGAGACGCAGAAGGCTCCTGCGACGTCGAGTACGACTCCACTATGACAAGGGATAGAGACGAATCATTTCCGACCCCAGTGCTAGAACTGGGCGTTGTTCTTCATTCAACAAGGATGATAGGGTGCAACTCACCCCTGAAGAGTGAGGGAGGGCGCAAGAAGAGCCGGCTGGACCCGCTGCGATCCCTACCCACACCGTTCTCCAAGGAATCAGCTGCAGTTCACCTCAAGCAGCCGCAACTGTCGCAGGACGTGTCCTGTTGGCACCAAAAGCTATCACACTCCCCTCCTCGCACGTCCGAGAGGCGCTTCGAGCGGCAGCCCAACGCACTACCCTATCGTGGAAGACCTTCTTTGGCCACGGTGCGTGGTAGTGCGGTAGTGCCGCCGTCTCCACCCGCGCCAGAGCTGAACGCTACCGCTTCCTGCAGGGCCGATCAAGTTCCACGTGGGCGCCGGCGAATGACCTACGCCTCGTCCTCTCAGGCGTCTACCCTGGCCAGTATCGACGCAGTGCACGTGCTGCCACTCACAGATATGCTGAAAAGCAGTAACCCTAAAAGATGTGGAGGAGGAAAGGGGACACCTACAGCTACGCCGACAACACCCCCGCGCGTGGCTGCGGGCAGCTGTGACGCTCGCGTCTCTCTCTCACCCGAGGACGACAGAGCTGCCGCCAACTCGCCGCCACCACGCCCTCTTGCCATGCCAGCGAAGACATCTATGGCGCCACCGACACGTGAAAACGGCACTCTCATTCGCGTGATGCACCCGACCCTCAATACCACAGAGCTGATGGGCCCACTGACTCGTGTGGTGCGAGACCGTCCGCCGCGCGGCGCGCCGCTGATTCTCCAGTGCACGGGTCACATGCCGACCCCAACGCGGACCATTATTGTCGACGACATAATGATGGAGGGCGACGAGGGCGAGGAGGAGGGTACCGTGACAGCTGGTCTCTACACCAGCGCGTACACTGAGACATACGACAGATCCGACCTCCCCCTCTCTTCTTCCGTCTCAGCAGATGGGGTACTGCTGCGGAAAGGTGGAGGGGAAGGCGGTAGTGGTAGTCGCGACACCTCGAACCGTTCACCCACGCCGGACCCGGACTTGCACCACGGCCGCACCTGGCGAGCCACTCGCTCTGGAAGCCCACTGGTCTCACTGACGGACGCACAGTTTATTGGTGGTAATGCAGCTACAGTGGCCTACCAGCAGCATCCGGAGCTGCGTCACCACGGCCTCGATCCCTCGCCTTCTTTGACACCGGCCAAGACATGGAGAGAGAAAGAGGTGAACGCGGTGCCAGACTTAATCGACTTCAGCGTGGAAACTGAGGCTATGGAGGCCAGCTGGCAAGATGAGTCTCTCGTCCTGTGCGGGTACTCTGTCGAGCCGATCCGTGTGGGCTGTGACACAAGTGGACCGCCTGAGGTCCGCCCTCATCACGAAGTACCGCGGTGTCACTCCTTCCCCACGTTCAGCGCGAATGGCGCTACTGCGCCAGGAGCAGATTTTCCAAAGAAGAGCAGAGTGCTGTTTTCGGCCTCGCAGGCTGTGGAGCAACTGCAAGCCGGTGCAGATGGCGTGGAGGAGAGATGGGCCCGGCTGCCGGTAGCGGCGCCATGGTTGCCACATCCCAGACGTCTCGAACGTGACGCAGTTCAGACTGTCGCTCGTGAATGGTTGCCGCAGACGTACACTCACCCGCCATCACGCGAGGCATATCCTGATGCTCGCTTTACCGAGGATCTTCCTCAAACCGCATTTCCGGATCCGCACGACGTGCGGCACCTGGTCGAATCGGTTGAGGAGATGCCGGGACCTGGCCGCGCCTTTCATCCTCCAGCGTGGACCTCCAATGTGCCCAGCGAAGGAGCCGGGGCGCTGGGCGGTTGGGGCTCCGGACTATCCTTTGGCAAATCATGTCATTTCAGCGATTCTGGTGAGTTTGCCCAACCCATTCCGTCGTCGCTCAACTCTGCCACTAGGTGTGAGGACCGCAGCCCACTCACAGTGCAACGAGAGCGGAGGAGAATTCTGCACACGCTACTCGCGCGACAGACGCGCTCTTCAGAGAGCAGTAGGTGTGCTACCGTGTCACACAGGTACGCCGGTGCGCAAGAGAGCATGCGTTCCGCCCGGCTCATCGCACCGGCGGCGGACTACGTGGCGACGCAAGAGCAGCTGCGAGAGCAGCGACTTGCAGTGGAGGCAGAGCGAGCGCGACTTGGTCTAGTGATGGATATGTGCGAGGCAGTGCGGCCGCATGCCCGGGACTTGCTTCTCATGTTCCTCCTCCTCGTGGAGGAGTCGAACATCCGATCTCGGCATAGGCGACGGGGCCAAGTGCAACGCCGCAGCAAGCCGACGTCGACCCACGACACTGCCTATAGTTTGCCCCTCAACTCGACGGTGTGGGAGGAGAGTCGAGTTACGTACGGCATGTGCGCGGAGGCGGTGAACTGCGTGCTGGAGAGACATGGTGTGACTCGGATCCGCGCCACCCGAGAGTTGTGCCGCCGTGTGGTTGCCTGGAGTCAGTACCACCGCCACTGCCGCAACCTGCCCACTCAGCGGGAGTCACTGCTGGGCTCGCTGCATGGTACGGCGGATGACACCTCTGTGGAGTACGCCACCTTTGTTTCCTCTGTGATGGAGTTTGCGGAGCAGTACCCGGCCTAGCACCTGCAGGGCACGAGTGCGCCTTATTTGTCAGGTCTGTCCTGTGCTCGCATTCTGGAGATTTGTTTGTTATTGTTGACTTCGCTCTCTCTGTGTTGGGAGAGGAAGGGGGTCTTGGCTGTACTTCGATGGCCACTACGACACCGACACGCCTACACACACACACGGGCCATCATCATCGTTGCTTTCTTGCGCAAGAGCAAAGCGAACACAGTAAGTACGGCAAGTAGCTCCCCTCCCCATCTCTCCTCCCCATATCCCTCACTGCCGCGCTTTCCCAGACCGGACAGCAAAAGAGCAGCAGGTGCGATATGACACGATACGCGGCGCTGCTAGCTTAACCCCCTCCCTCCCCCCTGTGTGTGTGGCGCTTGTACTTCTGCACCAAACCTTCTGCCTTTTTCACGTATATGGGCATTTTCCCCCCTCTGCGATCCGCTTTGCGCGGACACGGGGGGGGGGGGGGAGAGAAGGGGTGAGGGGTGAGTGGGTAACGGCGACTCTGAGGAGGGAGGTTCTCTGCACTTAGGTCACCCCCTCTCCAGTCCTACCCGGGGCGCCCAAGTCTTCCACTTCTCCAATCCATCACCGCTGTCTCCTCACGCCATCTTTTCTCTCTTGCCTCTCTGCCTCTCATCCTTCCTTTCTTTTCCTTTCACTAGGTTGACTGTCTCGTGCAAGCCCACAAATCTCTCTCTCTCTACCGCACTTTTCCTCCCCTTCCCCTACCCGCTCCTTCGCTTCCTTTCTTTTCCTTCACGGTGAATTTTGGACCGACCCAACCCTCTCAAAATATAGCGTTTTTCTCTCCCCCTTCTCGTGTGTTTTCTTGTCCTTTACCGGCAGCCTCTGGTGGTGTCACTCTTTTTTTTTTCCTCCGTGCCTTCCCTCGCATTATACACCCCCCCCACGCCAATTCGCGTATACGTCACTCTCCCCACTTCCTCTCTTTTTCCTGAGCTCAACAAGATGCAGGCAGAGAGGAGAGAAGTGAACACAAACCAACAACAACAACACCCCAAAAGAAAGAGCAACGCCAAGCTTGCAGCCGCATAGCAGCCAACTGCCGAGAAGACCACGAGAAGGACAGTGAGTTTAACACTCGCCTTTGCGTAAACCTCTCCGCGATCGGTGACATCGAACATGTGAATCAGGCTGTCTACAACGCAAATGCGGCTGTTGGAGAGGAGGGCCACTACACCCACCCCGATGCACATGTGCTGTTCGCAAAGGTACCGTGCCTGGAGCGCATCCCAATCTTTGGCAGGAGCTGTGAGGGCTACGGGCCTCGCTGCACCTTGTCACTGGGCCTCGTATACTTCCTGAATAAGGGTCTCGGGTACAACCTGATGAACTACGCGAGCTTCACTATGTTCACTTCCCGCTTTGGCGTGTCGGGTGTGCGCTACCAGCGCCTGGCCAGCATTGCCAAGATGGGCTTTTCCACCAAGGCCTTTGTTGCCATGGCATCGGACTCGGTGGTTGTATTCGGCTAAACGAAGCGCCGGTACTGTACGGTGGTCTGCGTCGTTGGCGCCGCTCTTATTGTAGGGTATGGCTCTCTGCCGAAGGAGGAGTCAAGCGCTAACATTACGGCCGGCTTCGTCTTTCTCACGAGCTTCTGCATCGCTAGTGTGGACAGTCTCTCCGAGGGCCACTACAGGCGCTACATGTGCCGTCACCCTGGGCCGGCTCCCTCCCTCGTTATCTGGATCTGGTGGTTCATTCTGTCGGCAACTATTGTCGCCGCCGTTATTCAGGGGCCGCTATCGGACACGAAGCTGCCACAGGTTGACCTGTTCGTTGCCGGTGTCGCTCAGCTCCTCAGCACTGTCTTCTTTGTGTTGAACTGGTATGGTGAGGGAACGAACAACGAGGAGCAGCTGACGGATGCTCTGATAGCGAAGAGGGATCTGAACCACGCGCTGCGGGAGCACTAGCTTGCGTCGTCGTCCCGGGTCACGTGCAACAGCAAGCAAGAGGAGGGCACGAGGAACTCCGACCTCAAGAAGCCCACGTCAGAGGAGACGGCTGTCTGTTACAACACTGAGGGGGAGCTGAACGACAGCTTAGCGCTTGACACGCTGCATGATAGCAAGGAAATGACCTAGGATGATGTCCCCGAGCTGAACATTTTGAACTGCTGCGGCGGCATCATGGAGATCAACGAGGACGTCTGCCTGCGCAACTGACGCATCCTTGTGTGCAGCTCACGGATAACATGTTCGGTGATCATCATGGCGCGCGTTACCATCTTGGGCACGCGCTGACAGCTACTGTACGCCTGCATTGCGGTGGTGGTGGCGTGTGGGACTTACGCCTTGTGGGCTCTGCCGTTCCTCATTCGCAAAGGTGAGCATCTACTTCTTCAGCTACGCCTTCCTGTACCTGCAGCTGCCCCCGCGCGCTGGACAGCTTCAACGTGGCGTCGAAGGAGTGCTACCCTGAGGGTCCGCATTTCACCTATACTTTCTACAACACAACCAGTGCCGTGATTGGTAACTTGGCTGGTATTGCGGCCGTCGCTGCGTTCCCGTGCCTTTTCTCGAAGCACAGCCTCCCGCTTCACGCTCATGTTTACGTACGTCATCCAGGTGCTCGCCTCCGTCTTCGACATCATCCTCGCGCAGCGCTGGAACCTGCACATTGGCACCCCAGAGCACGCTATGTACCTCTTAGGCGATGCCATCGTGTACGAGGTGAGTTACTACCTCGCCTGGATGCCAACGGTGGTGTTGCTGTCTCGCATCTGCCCCCGCGGCACCGAGAGCATGGTGTACGCGCTGGTTGCCGACTTCGGCAACCTTGGCGCCTCCCTGTCGAACACGGTGGGCTCCCTACTGATAGAGTTCAAGTGGCCCACCACGACGAAGGGCACGGGTGGCTTCTCGAATGTGCCGATGCTGCTCTTGGTGGGCCACATCCTCTTGCCGATGCTAATTGTGCCGCTGACCTTTGTGCTGGTGCCGGCCGTGCGTATCTGCGACGACATGGACGTCAGCGGCAACACCATCATGAGGCAGGGTGGGGGTCACTGCACCAAACTCAGCACTGCGAAGCCGGGGGGCCAATCAGCAAGTTGCACCAATAAGGGGTGAGTGTGCGAGTGCGACTGAAAGGCTGAGGGGCCGCTTACAGAGGTCCCCCTACACACACACACAGCGGGATGGTGAGAGGACACATGTCTAGCAAGTAGCATGTGGGCGCGTGGGTGAGGAGGCATTGGCGGGGTGTTGCAGCAGTGCCTTTGCACCTTCGCCTTCTTTCTACTCTCCCCTTCCTCAGAGCGAACGACATCGTCGACAGTCTCTAAGGGACCGTCATCTCTCTCTCTCACTCTCTCTCGTAGCCGGCCCCTTTCTCCTCCTAGCGGAGCGCGCCCACAGATGGACGCGACGCTTTTTTGTTTGGGTTTCCGGACACCCTCACTCCCCACCCCGTCTGCCCACCTAAGCAGACGAAGTCGCGTGCCTCCGAGTCTTTTCTTCTTCTTTTTCCTCTTTTTGCCTTTGGTGTGCTCGTCATCGCTTAAATCGGGAATGCGCCGTGGCAGTTGTAGTCCCGACCGTGGGCCAGCACAGCCAGCCTGTGTCTGTGGAGGGGGCAGCTGCGGCTGTGGGCGTACGTTTGAGGTGCTACATTGCACCTCTGCTGTAATGTATATCGTCTCATCCTGAATATGGTGCTAACTCCCTCCCTCACAATCTTCAGCGGCACAGCTAACGTAGCGGCCCTGGTGTTTCCTCTGAAGGAGGCCAGAGGAAACACCCTGCGTCTCATGAGGCAAGTCAAATGCGAAGGGCCAACGAAGGGAATCGGGATGGAACCGCGGAAAAAAAGAAAGGCAAGTGATGCATTTCAGCAAAAGAGGCACACACACACACGTAAGCGTTCGTGTCCGTGTGTGCGTGTGTCTGTGCTGCCCATTGACGTGAAACGGAGCCTCTCCCCTCTTGCCTGGTTGCCGGTGCCGACGGGCTTTTCTGCTTTGTTCGGAGTACTCCGAGCACCTACCGGTCTTTGCGACCTCTCTGCCCCGCCTCTTTTTGTCGTTTTTTGTGGTGGTTGTGCCCTTTCTTTTGCAGGCCATACCGCGCTGCCGCTATGGCCACTCGGCACGACGGTGTGGGAGGGAGGGAGGGAAGGTGTGGGCGCGTGTGGTTGTCTCTCTCTCTCTCTCTCTTACCTTTCCTGTGTCTGATTCGCCTTTTTAGATCGCCTTCCTGTCCGTGCGCGCGCATCTGCAAGAGGCGAGGATGGTGGTCAATGAGAGAGAGAGAGAGACAACCACACGCATTCCCACGAACCCAAGAACCCACTGAAAGGAATTTCGGAGAAAGGCGAGACGAGAAATACCCCTTCAATTCAATGCTTAATGGGGCACATGTGCGGGTGTTGCGTAAGTCGATCCCGGCCTCTCCTCCTGATTTGCATTCGCCACCGGCACCAACACCGCACGACCCTTCCTTCCTCCACCCGCTCTTTCTCCTTCGCATCATAGGAGGGGGATGTTGACATCCATCGCCAGTGAAGGGGTGTGCATGTCACCACACCTTCAAGGAGTCGACTGTTCCCCTACTGCTTTGCTGCCACTCTCGTCTTTTACTCTGCCCTCTCCTTCCTCGCAACACCCACCCACCCACATGTACTCATGCGCGCGTGTGTAACCATACACATGTGAACGTCATCCTTTTCTAGGTTTCCTGCTAGCCTCCCGGCCCCCCCTCCTTCCCACACTCCCGATGGTGCTCCACATCTACCACGTCACCGTAGGGGAGAAGGAGTTCCAGTTTTCTACCAACATCGACAAGCGCACGCAGGAGACGTATCGGCGTGATGTGAACAAGGCCATCGAGGAAGTCAGTTCCACTATTCTCGAGCAGCTGACCGGCGGAGATGCGCTGTGCTGCACATGCAAGGCAGCGCCGGCGACGCGGCTGATTCACCACACGATGCTCTTCGCCGAGACCTTCCCCCCACGTGTGGAAGACCTGCCGCAGCAGGTGTGCAACTCCGCCAACTGCGAAGCAGTGGCGAAGGCGAGTTACCTGATGGACATGGAAGATGCCACCATGGCCCAGGAGATGGTGAGCCCCAACGGGTGCTTTCACTGTCACAAAGGGGTGCGAAGCGCTGCTTCGACCGCTGCTGCTGCTGCGACGACGACGGCAGTACCACTTCAGCGCTGCAGTCGATGCAAGGTGGCCAAGTATTGCAGCGTCGAGTGCCAGAAGGCGGACTGGAAGGTGCACAAGGGGGTGTGTACTCCCGCGCAGGTGAAGTGAAGAATGACGCCGGAGGAGGAGCGGAGGATGAAGAGATGAGCCTGCGCAGTATCCACCGTCACACGCACACACGCGCTCCTTTCTCTGTTGTCTCGCTCCTGCCTTTTCTTGTCGCTTCTTTTCCTCGGTGCCGCGGCGCTCCTGCTGCTGCTGCTAACTGACCCGCTCCACGGCACCCCCACCCTACTCACATTCCTCGCACGGAGGGTACTGCCGCCTCTGTGCGTGCGTATGTGTGTGCCGCTTCCCCGCTTCTACAGAGTGTGGATCACGTACGCACATGTTCACCGGTGCTGTCTCACGCAACCGCATAGGAGAATACAGGTGCGTGGCTTAGAAAAGAGTGGGTGAATGGGCTGGCAGCAACGACCCAACGAAAAGAGAGGCGTGTGAAGAGAAAGGGTGCGGGGGGAGAGTCAGTTGTGAGTGGCGCTTTACTTCGCTTCTACAACGCTAACTTATTTCTCTCATGCGGACTCTCTTCGCTCTTCTTCTGTGCGTTCTCGTTGCTACTGCAGCTCCTGGACTCACGGCTCTTCATCTACCCCCCACCCCACCTCTCTTCCTGATTGATCTCTTTCCCTTCTTGAACTCATCTATCGCTACGAAGTGCAACGGCATAAGCCGCCTGTGTGTGAGACAGAGAGACAAGAGATGGACGAACAGCCACACGACATCACGCTCCGGATTTTCTCTGGACTCACCGAAGCTAAGAGAACGCGGCGGTGGTTTGTTTATGCGCGTTTCGTGTGTCCTGTCAAATCTCCATCAGTATGAAAGCGTGCGTTTAGCAAAAGGCAAGGCATCGGCATGATGACCATGGAGAGTGAGGAGGGGTGCACCGCTCTAATACAAAGTGAGTCGGCGGGAGGGGGGGGGCTACCACGACGGCAGGTACGACGCTGTCTGGGTGTGCGTCTCCGTGTGCGTCTGTAGGCTTATGCGTGTGGGCCTTATGCCCGTGCGTTCTTTTCTTCTTCCCCATATGGGTGCCTCAGACCGCAGCAGTCTTCTTGGCTACGGCCATTCACCACGCACTGCTCTTCGCTTCTTCACACCTCACCGACACCCTTGTGCAGAAGCCCCGCACAGCGCCGATGCACCGACGTGCCCCCTCTCTTCTTCTGGTTGATGACCTCTGCAAGCCACATCTGCCCTGCAAGCTTTGATCACATAAAGCGGCAAAGGAGAGGAAGAGGGCAGTGGAAAGGGTGTACAGCCGGTTGCTTCACTGAGACTGGGGGGGGGGGGGCAAATCAGCACTCGCTTTTCTTTGCACTTCACCTCCCCCTCCTCTACGTACGCATCACCCTCCCCGACCACTTCTTGGGGTCTCTCTCTCTTACAAGCAGAGCGATACGGGGTCGCAAACATACAACTTAGCACACACGCACACAGACGCACGCACGTGCAGCAGCGAAGTGCATTTGCATGCGAGGAGGAGCACACGTATCTTCGTTTGGGTCTCTTCATAGTGCTACTCTGTTGTTTTATCACTGCTGTTGTCACTTTCGCCGTTCTCGTCGCCGTCTTAGCACACGCTCGTCAGGACCCCCCCGGCACCATCGTGTCTTCTTCTCCGAAGGTGGTGTACGGTGTGCATCTGCTTTCTCGATCGTTGCTGACGTGTCCACCTGCCCTGTTAATCACTGTCCTCAGGTGAGGCACCGGCTGCCAAAGCTGTATAACGTGGCGGTGCTGCAGCCGCTTCGCTTTATTTCGTGTGCTTGACTCGTCAGTGAGTCTCCTGGTATCGTCCAGCGCGGTTGTTCTGGGCGGCAGGGCACACTGGAGGAGACCAGAAACGACATCGAATGCGCGCAGGCCGCACGCGAAGCCAACACTGGAGCATGAGGGACAGGCTATAGGTCACTTGTGGTGCCCGGCAGGCTCGAACACCTGCAAAGCTTTCTCTCTCCAACCGGTGTCTTTCCCTTTGTTAGCAGTAAACGTCGCCACCACTGCTGCCGCCGTTCCTGCCGATTCCACCCGCGTATCTTGTAAGTTTCGCATGAAGCCGTCTTTCTACGCTGTGGCCGTTGGCAAGGCGCGTGGGATTTACTCGACATGGGCGCAATGTTCTGAGCAGGTGACTGGGTATCCAGGAAGCATCTACAGAGGCTTCCAGACTTTGGACGAGGCCAGAGGCTTCTTAGCCGCTCATCCGCTACCCTTTACTGGCCCCGCAGTGAACGTTGACGGCGGCGGCGGCAGCGACTCTGTCACTGCCCCGTATCCAGCCAGTCGCAAGAATGACGCCCTCGGAAGCAGTGCTTTCAAGGGGCGGCTGAAACGGGAGACGAGTGACGGCTTCTTAACAGGAGAAGACGCGGTGACACTGCGGCAGGCGCGACGGCGCCGTGCGGATCACGCACAGATTGCCGCCTCTCCTCCTGCGTTGTCCTCTACATCGACCTTTCTTTCTGCAGCGACTCCTTCGATGGCAGCCTCGCGCCCGCCTGCCACCACCGCCATGACAAGTCCATCCGGGACTTTCGTGGTGGTCTACGTGGACGGTGCGTGCAGCCACAATGGCACTTCCCAAGCGCGGGCTGGCTACGGTGGGTACTACGGCTCCCTGTCAGATCCCCGCAACTTCTCGTGTGCGGTGCCGCTGACGGAGTCTCAGACGAACAACCGTGGAGAGCTGCGCGCTGTCATACACGCGATTGTTCAGGCGTTCATCGATGCCGGCGCCCCTGCAGATGCGCTGGAGGCGACCCACCGCGTCGACCCATCCGCGTGGCCCCTCAGCGACTTCTCACGACCACTTCTGCATCTTATCATCTACACAGACAGCCGCTACGTCATTGACGGGCTCACCCGGCACGCGAAGGCGTGGGTGCAGAATGGTTTTCTGCTGTCGACGAAGGGGCCAGTGCAGAACCAAGACCTGTGGAAGCAACTGATCCGGCTGCGCGACCGGTACAACACGCTTTACGCGAGGCAGCAGTACGACCAGCAGCGCACGCAGCGATGGCACGGCGGGCACTGCGGCGAGGCAGACCTCGTAGAGCCGCTGCGGCACACGTGCCACAACACCCACAACAACAAGAGTGAAGGCATTGAGCTGATTCACGTGCGAGGCCACGCGAAGGTGCACGGCAACGAGATGGCCGACTCGCTGGCGGTGAGTGGGTCTCGACGGCACACACTGTAGTGCTGTGCGTGCATGTGAATGTGAAAGTGCCCCTGACGGGTGCGTGACACAGAAAGCGCGAGGTAGCAGCTGCATGCATGCGCGCACCACTACCCCGAACGCATCCTGTTCTCCAACCTGTGTCTCTGCGTACTTCACCACGTCGCCGTCACTTTAGTTTGTCGCGGATTTGTCAAACCGCTTTCCTGGCGCGCCGTCCGCGGTTGCTGTCACGCACACGACCAGCTGAGTACAGCACCGGCAGCATGGATCCGGAGGTGAGGGGGCGGGGGGGGGGAGAGAGAGCGCCGTTGGGCGCAATTACCTACACATCAGCACGCTTCTATCGCTATCTTCTTGGCGTGTACACGGCGTGCGCTAGTAGAGGTCGCTGGCGGCTCTCTGTTGATGCATGGCGGGATGATTCTGGTATTCATGGAAATGGGTCCTCTTCACTAGTATCGTTGACGAACTTCTCGAAGCTGCGGATTTCGGTGATGCATGTGCGGCTTCGAGGGAGGGGGCAGTGCTACTGACGCAGTTGGGCGGTTGCAACGGAGTCTGGGATGTCGTCGTCATCCCCCCCTTTCTCTGCCCTTGCCCACGGAGGCCTGTGAACCCTGTGCAGAGTCGCGGGTTATGGCGAGTGTGCCATGAACATATCGCAGCAATGGCGTCCCGACAGCGATTCGGTGCGATCCAGCGGGGACGGGCTGCACGTGTGTGTGAGGAAGCAGACATCGCGCATTCGGCTTTACCACGCGCTTTTACGGAAACCGGCCAAAATCTGCCGCGGGTGCGTCGAATGCGGTGGATAATACTGCCGCGCTGGTGTGAGGTTTGGTGTCACCCCGACCGCCGCCGCCGCAGCAGCAGCAGCTCAGCTGGCCTCGATCCGTTAATCGGGTGCGACGCCCCCCATCGTCACCAGTCCTCTGGCGAGAACCAATGCGAGAGACAGTGGTGACCAGTCTTCTTTTAGCTCCATTGTTATTGCTGCCACGGACGCAGAGCTGAACACCTGCCCCAACGCCACTTGTTCCGGAGGCCATTGCATCATTGTGATTACCGAGTGCCACTCCGAACTGATCAGCCCTCTCACGCGAGGCTATGAGGTGACTGGCGCTGTGCTGATGGCGATCTTGGTACTGCTGGCAGCGCGTAGCATCTGGCTGCTGTGGTCGGGGGGTGACTGGCTTGTGAGGTCTGTTGAAGGAAAAGTCTATCGTAGTCCCAGTTGAATGCTCGATGTGTCTCAGTGCTAGAGAGTTAGCGAATCTTTCTCTGCAAAGTGGAGGAGAATTCTGCCCCCCCCCCCCCACTCTCTGGTTGCAGCTGCTGTTGCTGTGGAGTTTTGCAATGCAAACTCAGAAACATCCGCATGTGCCACACACACACACACGAATGAACAATTTGGCCTGCCTCTTATACGCGTGCATGGGCTTCCCCCTTACGCGGTGCGCGCACGGTTGTGAGGGAGGAGAACGCGCCGGCTATTGTGCACATGCTCGACTGCATTTTCGCCATCTCTCCCGTCTGACAGGCCTCTTACTTCCCCCCATTGCATCGCTGCTTGGTGCCGCGGTGGTCGCTTTTCGTCTCTTTTTCCTTCTGCTGCTACTGCTCTCACAACTTCCAGGCTGAGCACCGTCAACACACACACGCACACAGACTTACACAGCCACACCGATAGAGGCTAACAGGAGCCACCACACAGGGGTGCACGGACCGTGTCCACACCAGTGCCTGTGACTGTGTGTGGGTGCACACACATGAGGCCCCCTTCCTTCCTCCTCATAGACTTCCAATAGCACTACAGTACAGAGTATATCATTGCAGATCAGCTACAGACCGCCTCCCCCCTCCCCCTACCACCACACACCACACACACACACACGGGTACAGAGGAAAGTGAGAGAGTGGTTCATCGACTACCGCTCTCTCTCTCTCTCTGTGTGCCCCTTTGCGCTGTATTATCCATTTATAGTGCCCTTCTGCAGTGCCCTTTCATCCCCCTGCTGTTGCGGCTGCCCTGGCCTTTCCTTCACTCACCCCCTCTCGGTCAGCCCTCCAATGTGGGTCATTTTCTTCCAGGGCACGCCGCACTTTTGGTTGATCGGCGGGAAGTCCTACAGAGTCGGCAAGAAGGACTGCCACATCATCATTCAAGATGACCGCAGCATCAGCCGCACGCACCTCACCATCACCGTAGGATTGCAGTTGTCCACGGGGGCTGGTGGCGCCGGGGAGTGGGCCCCTCAGCCCATTTCACTGCTCGACTCCTCCACCTACGGCACCACCATCGTGGCATGCGGAGAGGAGGCCGACGACGCCGAAACACATGACACCCCACATAGCGGGGGTGCTAGCCACGCCGGCAGTGCCGGGGCTGCGTCATCTCCTACACTGGGGGCAGGTATTCTTGGGTTGTGCTACGCCCCCGCTGCAACCGCAGCCCGCAAGCGGCAGCGCTCAGGCATGGCCTCGGGCTGCAGGGCACAGCTTACCCTGCAGCTGACCAAGGAAGTTCCTTTCCATGTGCCGGTGCATCGCTCCTCCTGGCACCAGTTTACCATTCAGCTAGGCCATCATAGCACTGCGCTGAGGCTAGTGTGGCTGGACGTGTCAGTCTTGTGCGAGGACGTGGACGTGGGAGTGCAAGCCAAGCTGTTGGATGGGCTGAGCTGCTGCGGTGTGCGGCAGGAGACCGTCCCTGCCAATGCCCAAGCCGTGAGTGCAACCGAGATGCAAGGCAGCGCTGAGGGACGCATGTGCAGCGGACTTTCCCTGAGCCAGCGGTCGATGTTGCTGGGCACACCTTTGGCGACTCCGATTCCCGCTTGTGTGACCGCCGCAGCCGCGGCTATTGACGAAACAGCACTCTCCTCAGGCGTTTTACCCTGCTACAGTACGGTGAACTTCTTGGTGACGAGCACTGTGCAGCCCTCGATCGCGGTCGTTGCGATGCTCTGCAGGGCCGTGCCCATCGTCACCCCCGCCTTCTTCGTGGCCATTTGTGACCGCACCTCGCCGCAGATTCCGCTCCCCGATCCGTTGCACTACTTGCCGCCCCTGTCTTCTTGGTGGTGCGACTTCCTGATGCCTATGCTGCCGTCCGCCGACGAATCGCGCCCCTGTGGCAGCGATGCAGGGGGCGGCGGGGTCTCAGCGGCCGCGTCCACTTTCACACCTCCCTCCAGCACGGTGACGGCAGTGGCAGGCGAGCCAGCAGCTGCCGCGTCACACCTGCGCTACTTCGCTCCACAGCCGCAGCGCCGACAGCTGTTTAGCGGTGTTACCTTTATCCTTCTGCAGAGGTCGCTGTACAAAGAGGTGCTAAATTACCTCGATAGCACTGGTGCCCGCGTGGTCTGGGAAGATGGCGGCATTCCCAATCTCTCAGCCCCACTCTGCTCGTCCACTTCGTCCTCTCGAGCGGAGCTTGAGGCTCTACAGGCATTCTTTGTGCGTCATCAGCGGCATGTGTTGCTCTTCAACGAGACAGAGCCGCTGCTGCCGTGGCCGGGGTGCGTGAATGTTGTGAGACACGGCCTGAGCCTCTGCAGTGTCGAGTATGGCACGCTCATCGATGCGATTGTGACCATGCGGCCCTTGCCACTGTCAGCGTATCCGGCCGATGCGCAGATGCCTCAGACCATTGAGGAGGTGGAGGCTCGCGTGGCAGCGGCAACGGCATTGTTATCCACCTCGCTCGTCTCCACGGCGCAAGCGGCGGAGGAGGAGCACACGCAAGACGTTGACGAGCAGGAAGGACGCCGGACTGACGCGCAGCCGCTCTTCCCGGAGCTGAGAGGCGGCGGTGGCGGTTCTTCGGGTACGGTGCTCCAGCCCGGTAGCGACGCCGGTGTGGGCTACGGTGATGTACGCGACTCTAGTGTCTACCGACGACCACGCAAGGAGGACATAGACGGGTGGGTGAGCTTTGGGAGGCCCGCCACCGTCGCGCCAGCGGGCACCGGGCACTCTGTGGACAGCAGGTCCAATGCGCATGCCACTGGGCGCACAGTGGAGTTGCACGTGGGGCCCTACTCTTTGCCCCCCTACCCGTGCTTCGAGGATGCCAACGCTGCCCCTGCCGATGCGAGCGCAAGTGGCGCCGCCGCTGTCGAATTCGCACGCGGTGTGAAGCCCTTTGTGAAGCAGGCGCTCCCTCTTGCTGAGCCGCTGGTGGAGCTTGAGCACTGCGCTCGGCGTCAGCTGGCGGTAAGCATGGTGACAGCTCGCGTGCCCACAGTAGACGCCGAGGGTATCGTGCCAGAGCACGTGGTGATGGGCAGCAGCAGCCTGGCGAGTCGTGTTGCGGAGGCGACCAGTGCTACCTTTAATGTCTTTGACACCGTGGCGCACCATGCATCTAGCAGGCGGCGGGGAACGGCTACACGTCGGGGAGCACGCGGTGGCGGCGCTTCTGCTGCCGCGGTCAGGGGGCCCGCGGATCGTTTTCGCAACTGCACGGTACGCGCCGCGCGGTGTCGTCCGGCGGACAGCGCCGTGTCTGTGGAAGATGACGAGGACATCATGATGGAGTCTGTCGAGGCAACCGCCCCGCACGGTGGTCGTGGCGAGGACGCGTTTCACATATTCGATGTCGACGGCATATTCTGAGAACGTCTTTGTTTGTGCGCGCGGACCTTCACCAGTGGCGGCGCGCGCAAGAAGAATAATGATAATTGCTGCCTATGCTCGCTGAGAGCAGTGACACCGTCTGCGGTGTAGGGCGGAGGGTGTGTGTAGCTTCATCACTCACACCACTCGTCCCACAGAGAGATACAGACAAGGGGGAAATGTCGGAGTTCCTGCAGCCTCTCTTTCTGTGCGTATCACCCGCATTTCCCCACCTCTCCTCCACCTACTCTTCGCCCCCCCCCTCTCCCTCTCTCGTCACGACTATGATGGGCCTTATTCTTCGGCTCTTCTCCCCCAAATGTTTATATGCGACATGACCATTGGTGGATGAACTCCCACCACACGCACTCACACGCCCGCATGCCCAAGCACGCACCGGTTGCTTCTTGCCACTCTCAGCAGCTACTCTCATCACTACACCCGAGCACACATACATCTATATCGGTATAGCCGTGCACTTGTGTAGGCAGAGGGGGCAACAACTCTTTCCGTTGTCCTCTTCCTCCTCCTCTGCGTTTCTGCTGGTGCTTCTGTTATTTACTGTTTCCCAAGTGCGCCGAACTGTGCAGACTCAGCCCCCCCTCCCCCCTTCACACTCGTGTGCACATCACTCGATCTGCTTGTCCTTCTCGTTTCAGATAATGGACTCGACGTACAAGGAGCCGAGCGGCGCAGCTGTGCCGACCAGCTACGCAGTGCTGAGTCTGCCGAGCAAGGCGACCATGCGCCGCAAAGGCTACAACCCGGATGACGTGAACTACAACGGCGGCCTTGCCTTGCACCCGCTCGCCACCTGGAGGACGTTCAGCCTGCCAGATGGATGTACATACAAGGATGCCGTGACGGCGGTGCAGACGGCCAACGCGAAGCCATGGGGACCGATCAAGATCCGCCTCAACTTCTCCGATGGCCGATACGAGCAGTTCGAGCGGGCGGCGCCGTCCGTCATGGACTCCCTTCAAAGCACCACGACGTACAACCCAAATAGCGTCTTCAAGGAAGAGACCCTGTCGTTGTCAACGATGCGCCGCGCGCAGCAGCAGCCTCGTCTTCGTCCGCTGGTGGACGAGCGCGGCCACCACCTCAGCAGCAAGCCCATCCCACGCACCTTCGCTCCTGAGGAGCTCTACAAGAACTGCCCTCCGCCGGTACTGTGCCAGCCTGGCTATGATTTCACTCCAGTAAGCTACAACACGTTCCTGCTGAAGCCGCAGGACCCGCCGCAGGGGGTGCGCAACGTGCAGAGCAACTTCACGCACAGCATCTGCGACTACCGCCCGCGCTCGTACCTTCGCCCGGAGGGGGCGACGGGGACTACACATGCCAGCCGTCATTGCCACTGCAACGAAGTGTTTCAGGTTGGCGACTACACAATGGACTTTGCCTGTGAGGGGACGACGGTCAACCACCGCAACCGCCTCGTGATGAAGGATTACTCACGCATCGGTACGCTGAAGGCGAACTCCTCTGTTGTTGGCCGCCGCCACGCCCGCAGGCCGCGCTTTGGTTGCACTGCCATGGCGGCTAGGGAGTCCAGCGCTACCGCGGTTTCCTCAGCAGCCGACGAGGAGACGGCGTAGGCGTGTGTGTTCGGCGGTTGAAGGCTGAGGTGGTGATGATGGCGCCCTGTGGATGTATGTGTGTGTGTCTCAGGTTACGAGTGCACGCCTGCTGGGCTCAATTTTGTAGATGCTGTTCTCTCTCTCTGTGTGGGTAGGACTGGCTGTGATCCTTCTCTCGGCTGTGTGCACTGCGACTCCACCCCCCACCTCCGCTCTCTGTTCTTTGTCTCTCCTTCTCCCACTTCTCTGCGCTGGCCGAGCCGCTGTCGCCGTGTGTCGCCTCCTCTCTTCCTGCTCCACCTCTGCAGCAAGATGGGCAATCCGTACAGGCAGAAGAGAGGGGAGAGGGAGAGACTTCTCGTTTTATGGCAGTTGATGCACAGCCGCAGACGGCTCTTCAGCTTCTGCCGCACTTCCTTTATCTTTACCAGCTCGCCTGCTCTTGCCGCCCGTCCCTCATGCGCTCGTTTTTCCCTTCCCGCCGTTATCGTTTTCCCTCTCGCGCAGCCCCCCCCCCCCGCCTTTCGCCCCTTTCCTTTTGTGGTGCGTGTGCGCGTGATGTGGACAGTAGAGAGGCACCAGGGATGCAGCATCGCTCCTCTAAGAGATGGCGAACGTGTGTCTTGCCATGTGGCGGGATTGCACGGCAGAAATCGTCTTTCTCTGTCTGTGGCTGCACGTGTGTCTGTACATGTAAAGTTATCCTTCGCAGTCTTCAAGAAAACGACAATGACAACGGCAACAAGGGAGCACATCCCGGCATTCCAGTAGAGGCAGACAGAAAGAGACTGAGTTTGTGTGTGCATGCGTGTGCGTGTTGGGTAGAAGAGGCCGCCCTCTCTCTTTTATTCTTTTCTACATGCAGGCGTAGTTCATGGAAAGGTGATGATGCCACGCTGGATGTCATCCAGCGTGGCATCAGCCACACACCCGTCCTTTCTCATTGTCTCAACCTCTACCGGCGACGCCCGGCCTCGTGGTTCGATCTCCGCCTCACATGTGTGGAATGGACGACTTGCAATCGACTCATGCACGGCCACCGCTGCGATTGCCGATCCATCCTCGTCCCTTCCTGCCCCTTCACACCATCACCCCCCTCCGCCTTACGCGTTTCTCTTGTTGTTTGTGTATGTGGCTGTACATGACGTGCCTAAACATACGTGGCACCCCCTTCCCTCTCTTCCTACACGCATGCGATCATGTGGGGTGAAGTCTACACGCGCACATACATGTGTGTGCATCTTGTTTCTTTCCTCCTCTCTTTCCCTGTTGGCATCCCCGTCTTCAGTTTCACCATCATCACCTACTCCCCTACCCCAAGCCCTTTCGCGCTTTCTGTTTGACTGCCATCCCATCCAGTCGCTGCGGAGCGTCTTCGAAGGTCCCTCTTCGAACTCTGCGCTTTTTCTGTTCTTTTCTCTTCCGTCCTGGAGGGGGGTGTCGATACACACACACACACAAGGGTAGTCGGTCCATCTCTCTCTGCGCGTGCGTGTGTATGCGTAAATCGCTCTTGTTCCTCTTCCTCAGTCTTGCTTTTTGGTTGCGTGTTCTGTGTGTATGTGTGCGTGTACGCGTAACCGTGATCACTTTCCCTCCCCCCTCTCTCCTTGATTGTTTCACCCCTTGTGGCTCACTCTTCTCTATCCCTCTGTGTTTCTGCGTGCATACGTGCTGTTGGTGCGGTTGTGATTGCCGTTGTGCAACAAAGCCCCGCTGACCCCTGGGAGACGCTTTCTTCTCGCCCGTTGGTGCGGTTGTTGTTGGGGTGTAGTCGTGGCGGAGGTGTTTGTGCGCGTCTGCAGGTGTGTAGCCCCCCTCTCTCTCTACGCTTTCCAGCGACCCGTTCATACTCGACTTCATCGTTTCGCGTCAACATCGCTGTTGTTTCTCTCTTTGGCACGACTTCCGAGATAAAGCCGCCACCCACACCACTCCACCGCACCCCACTGTAACGGGCTGCCGCCGACACAGGCAGGCGCAGTCAGACCCCCCCCCCCACCCACACACACATAAGCGCGGCGGGCAAAGACATACGTCATCGTTGTGTTGCCCTGTTGTTTTTATCCCTTTCGTGTGCGCTCTCTCTCTTCTCTTTTCTCCCTCTCTCGTTTTCTCCTTCAGTCACTGTCGCTGCGCTCTCGGCTTATTCGCAGACGTGCCCGACCTCTCTCTAGCTGTGCTGCCGCCCGTGTTGCTCTCTTCACGCTGAAGGAGGTGCCACCATGGGTGTTCCCAAATTCTTCCGCTGGGCGGCGGAGCGCTTCCCCTCCATCATCACCCCTTTCAAGGACTCGCCACCACCGGTAGACAACCTCTACCTCGATATCAACGGTATCATCCACAACTGCACGCACCCGAACGATGTAGACGCAACGCGGCGCAGTCCGACAGAGAAGGAGATGATTCAGGCTATGTTCATCTATCTCGAGAAGCTCTTCAATGCCATCCAGCCGCGCAAGTACTTCCTGCTTGCCGTCGATGGTGTTGCGCCGCGCGCGAAAATGAATCAACAGCGCCAGCGCCGCTACCGCGCCGGTTACGAGATGATGGTCGCGCGCGAGGAGGCGCTCGCAATGGGTGAAGAGGTGCCGGAGGAGAAGGACATGTTCGACAGCAACTGCATCACTCCTGGTACCCCATTCATGGTGCGTGTGAGCACGGAGTTTCAGTATTTCATCACAATGAAGCTGTCCACCGATCCGGCGTGGCAGAGGTGCGAGATCATCTTCTCCGGCCACGACTGCCCTGGTGAGGGCGAGCACAAGATCGTTGATTTCATCCGTCGGCGGAAGATGCAGCCTAACTACGACCCCAACGAGACCCATTGCATGTACGGCCTCGATGCCGATCTCGTCATGCTGGCGCTCGCCACACACGAGCCACACTTTGTACTGCTGCGCGAGGTCGTCACGTTCGGTCCCGGCTCTCGCAAGGAGCGGGAGCGGCAAGAGGAGGATGAGGCAAAAGGCCTCGTGAAGGACAAGGCGTACCACAAGGCGGACGAGTTTGTGCTGCTACACATCAGCGTATTCCGCGACTACCTCCAACTAGAGGTGAAGGACTACCTGGCAAAGGCGAAGAGCAACACAAACATCGACTTTGAGCGCATCGTTGACGACTTCGTCTTCATGTGCTTCTTCATTGGTAATGACTTTCTGCCGACACTGCCGACCATCGGCATCAACGATGGCAGCATACCAGTGCTCCTGCGCCTCTACGTGGACAACTTGCTCAGTAAGAACAGGTACTTGACGCACAAGGGTGAGATCGACTGGCGCAACGCCGAGGTGTGGCTGAACGAGGTGGGCAGGCTCGAGTTCGAGACGCTGCGCCGCCGTCAGCAGGAAGAGGCGGAGTACCAGAAGAACCGCGCTCGCCGTGACCCTACCCACGAGGTGGACACCACCTCCGCGATGCCTATCACATCGATCCTGGAGTTCAAGCAACGCTACTACGGTGAGAAGCACGGCTTCGTTGGCGGCTGGGACGCGAACAGTGAAGACATGCGCCGACTGCGGGAACACTACGTGGAGGGGCTCATGTGGGTTATGCATTACTACTATCAAGGCGTGCCTTCATGGAAGTGGTTCTTTCCGCACTACTACGCACCCATGGCGAGTGACCTGGTGAACCTCCCCGGCATCTCTGCCCGCGTGACGTTTGAGGTCGGCAAGCCCTTCCAGCCGCACCAGCAACTGCTGGCCGTACTGCCGCCCATGTCATACTTGTCCATGCCCAAGGCCTACTGGCCTTTGCTACGCAGCCCGAGTAGCCCACTTGCCAAGTACTTGCCAGAGCACATCGTCATTGACCGCGAAGGCGCGCGTGCGCCGTGGGAGGGAATTGTGCTCATTCCATTCATCGACGAGCGCACGCTGCTCGCCGCTTACGAGTCTGTGCAGCAAAACGTCAGTCCTGAGGACGCCGCGAACAACGTAAATGGGCCGCCGCTGCGGTTCCGCTATGACGGCAAGATGACGCCGTACGAGCTGGAGGATCAGATGTTCGGCTCTCTCCGGAACGTCTTCGTGAGGCGCGAGACGTACGCGTTCCCTCCCATCGACAAGTTTATCCCCCAGCTGTGCCCCGGCGTGCACGTCGGCACGCAGCAGCTTGAGGGTTTCAGCACCCTGCAGTCGAAGCGCGACCTCATCCAGACGATCTTCGAGGCTGGAGTCGTGACGATCTTTGGCCGTCCCACCAAGAACGACAGCCTCATCCTGCAGATGCGCGACTTCTTCAAGGCCAAATCGATCGACCAGGTGGCAACGCTCGTCGGCAAGGAGGTACTCGTCGGCTTCCCGCATTACAAGCGCGCCCGTGTCGCCTGCGTGAAGGATGTGCACAAGTGCATCACTGCCTTATACAGCAAGGAGGGCACCTTCAGCGGCACCGAGGAGCACAAGAACAACCGCGACGAGTCGGCTGCTTTCCTGAGGGAGGCGGAAACGCACGCGCGTTTTATGAAGTCACAGCTGGGCCTCGCCGTGGAGCAGGTCCACGCTCTTGTGTACGTGCACCGCTTTAATGGAATGCAAGTGACGCGCAAAGGCCACATTGAGCGACACTTTTCGACCACCTGGACGTGCTACCCAATCCATCTTATCTGCACCCTGGAGAGCATCGACATGAAGGAGGACAGCCGCTACGTCGAGCGCTACCGCAGCGAAGGGGACAGCGCATTCGGTGCCCGTTGCGTCTACATTGGCCCGCAGCCCAAGTCAAAGAAGTCGCAGGTGGACGTGTACGGCTGCTGCGGCACAGTTTTGACGACTGGCCAGCACGACACGGCGACGCAGCAGGGCGATCAGCTGACAGTGCGCCTCAAGGTGTTTCAGGAGCCGCTGCGGCTGCCGGAGGAACTGCTGCAGTTCTCTGCGCTGCGCAACTGGACAGCGCTGCCGCAGGTGGCGGCCAGTCTCGACATTTTGCCGCACACCCTCACGAGCATCTGCAGCTCCCTCGTCACATCACCGCAGTTTGGCTCTCGCGAGCTAGGGCTGTGCCTAAAGTTCTCCGGGCGGTGCATTGCCAAGGTTGGGTATGCGAAGCTGGTCCAGCACAATTTCAACCCATGGTACGTGGGGAACAAGGACATCTTCTCTCGCATGGAAAAGGACACGGAGGACATCGGTTACCACTTGGAGATGGGCGAGAAGGGCGACTTCGCGGGCAATTCGAGCAACAATCGTGGTGGTAGCGGCACGTGGTACTTCTCCCGCGACGCGCAGGAGCTGATCCACGACTACGTGAAGCGGTTCCGTCCACTCATCCAGTACATCGAGGCAGGTGGCGTAAACTCACGCAGCCTTGAGCCACAGCAGTTTCTGACGGGCAAGTGGCGCGACAAGGACGCGGCCGAGGTGCTAACAGATATTGAGACGTTCTTGATCGAGTCAGGGCTGCGCGAAACGCCGATGATTACGGCGACGGAGGAGGCCTTTCCGCAGCAGCTGCTCGAGCAGCTCGAGATGTCGCTGCAGGAGCAGCAGAGCCGCAGCTTCAAGGAGCTCTCGCTTCGGCAGGTGAGCCGCAACCAGCTTTACTTTCCTGTCACTTACAGCAGTAGCGGCCATCTCGTGCCGCTTCCGCTGCCGAAGGAGCAAACCTTCTCTCTGGGCTCGCGGGTCACGAACTGCCGCGCCACGGGCACTGTTCCCTTCGGCATGCAGGGCACGATCGTGCGCCTGCTGGCCAGCGGCAGGGAGGCTGAGGTCGTGTATGATACCCCCTTCACAGGAGGCACTCGACTTGATGGCCGCCTCAAGGACACTCGCGCCGCCATCACCAAGCTGTCGGCGCTTCTCGTGCTCAAGTCGACGGATGCACCGCAACCACAGCCCGAAGCCCAAGCCCAGCCGCAGTCGCAGCCTGACATGAGGGCCGCTTCAACCGCCTCTACGGACGGGTCAGCGAGGCTGAGGGAGCTCGAATTCCTCCTGCAGGCGAACGGCATTCACATAGACCCATCGGGCAAATCCACGGGGTCTCCACCATCGCTGCCTGCGGCGTTTCAGAACCCCGCGGCTACCGCGGCTCGCGCTGGCCTGGCCGATTCTGGTGCCAGCCATAGCCTCACCGCTGGTGCTAGTGCAAGCGTTGTGCCGCGGCCGCGCAGTGCGGCTGCACCGGAGCAGACGCCGGCGTCAGCGACACCAGGCAAGCGCTCTACCCCCGCCTCCGCCACCGCCCATTTGTTCTCCAGCGCGTCTTCATTGGCGTCGGCTACAGGAGAGTCCCACACCAGTCCCGCGAGCCTCAAAATCACGGCTGCCCCGGGGAGCAGCGGGATCAGCCTCCAGGACTTGGCCAAACACTTGCCCACCTCCACCTCCCAGCTCTCGCCCGTCAGGGTCGCCTCGCCGGCTAGTCACGCTCCAGCGTCGACTGCGGTTGCGGCAACGACAACAACGGCGCCTACCGGCATCACCATCCCTGCACCCAAGTCTGCACAGCAGCACCAACACTCGCCGCAGCCCGTTTTGCCTCCGCTACCTGCGCCAGCGACTGCAGCGGCAGCGTCGGTGGGGGCGGCCTCGCTGCACCCAAGCAACGAGTCGAAGGAGGCGTCTCCTGGCTTGACCACGCGCCCCAAGCCGCGCAACCTGCACGTCATCCCGGGGGACTTCCTGAGTGGGCAGTTCAAGATCAAGTACACGAACACAGGCTCGTTGTTCCGCAGCTGGCTCAACACTTTCACGGCGGAGGCGGTGAGCAAGACCCTCGCCGAGCTTGAGGCAGGGGAGAATGCGAATCCCACGTGAAGACCACCGTGGAGATGCATGAAGGATGCGTAGGGATTCATGCGCGATGTCCTGCGCGTGTGTGTGTGTGTGTGTGTATGTGTGTGTGTCGCCGTTGCTGATGTTGATTTGTTTGTGTACTTCTTCCGTTCTGCACTTGTCGCTTTTCTATTGCATTGGTGCCCTCTTTCACTCGATGATGGCGCGCTCTGTCCATGTCCACCATCCTCTGCGTGCTATCCGCCCCCTGTCCTCCTCCTCCTCCTCCTCCTCCTCCTCCTCCTCCTCCTTCCTCCCCCCCTCCCCCCACCTGATGTGCGTGCCCTCGTCTTCCCTGCAGAGTGAGGGGTTTAATACATGCGTGCACCCTTGCATCGATGTAGATGCCTGCGTATGTGCTCCTGCGGGTCGCATTGGAGTTATGCTTCACTCATTCTTCCTCCCCCATGACGTTCTTCCATCTCTAAGTGGTGGTGTGGAAGAGAGAGAGAGATGGAAGAACATGAGAGTGTGGCTTTGATAGCGATACGTAAAGCAAGCGATAGCGGTTGTGTCTCTCTGGACATGTACTTTCACGTGTTCCCCCCCCCTCTCTCTCTCTCTCTCGTCCCTTCTCAGTGAGTGATGAGCCGAGTAGGGCGTGTCTATCGTTTCTTTCTCTCGTTGCCACCTCCAACGCGTCTCTGGTTGCTTTAACCGCGCACGCTCCTTCTGTGTGTATGCGTCGTTGGTTATATTGGCGTTGGATGTGCTGATGTGTGTAGCAGCCGTCTGCACTTTCATCCATTCCACTGTGTTTCGCTCTTGAACACGGAAGTGTCACTCTGATCAACAAGGCAAGGGGGGGGGAGTCAGCACCCTACTCGCAGCAGCACACTCGCGTAGGATCTGGTTAGGTGAGAGGCAGAGTTCTCTGTGTGCGTGCTAACGCGGCTCCTTCTCTTGCCCTTTCGTCTTCCTTCCCTTACGTCTCTGCTGTGGTATGCCCATCCCTCCCTCCCTCTCCCCATACCGCCCTTGCATGCACGCCACCACCCCTCAGCCTACACGGACCGAGACCCTGTCAAGGTATGGGGAGCAGTGAAGTGGTGTGGAGTGAGGACTCGCTTGTTGGCTGGCACATCCACCTGCGTGTGCGCGTGCTTTTGCGGGAGATGCCTCCTCTCCATCTCAATAGGCGCGGCTACCAAGAGGGTGGGAGGGGTGACTCAACATGCGCACGCAGCGCTCGCTGTTGCTGCAAGTCGCACACTTGTCCTTTCCCCCCTTCTCTCACTGTTTTTCTCCTACCCCAAAGAGCTTTTTCTCATCCCTGCATGCGCATTCGCACGAACGCGCGCACGACGATGCCAGGAGCCCTCCCTCTGTCTCTCTTTCGCTGCCACCATACGCCATCGTCTCTTTACTCGGCTTCTTGCTGGTTCACTCGTCTCGTTGCGTGCAGTCTCACGGCTTTCGTCGTGTGACGAATCGCCCACACACACCCACCCACACACACACACGCACACAGTCATCGAAACCCGCAGTCAGAACGAGCCAAGACTCAAATCTGCCCGCGACTGATCACTCGCTCGCTTTTTCTCTTTTCTTTGGGCGTTTCTTTTGCCTGTGCTTGCGTGCCAGGCACCGGTGGGAGTGAGGGGTGATTGACGACCTATACACGCGCACACGCGCACACTCTCTGCCGCCGCCTTCTTGCACCGCTCTTTCCTTCATTTTCTACGTCTTGTTTTAACTCTCTACAGTCGCATCGTTGTCGCCTCCCTCCAACCGCCTCACTCCCACCCCACTCAAGGGCATCGCCCTTATCGTCATCGGCGTCATTGTTATAGCAGCTGCTCCTCACCCACATCTCGGACGACTCCCTCCCGTCCTCCTTCCCCCCTTCCCCACTCTCATCTATACGCACTACCGCCCGCATACCATCACCCTATACAATCACAAGAAGAGAGGCACGGATGGACCTGTTCTCGGGGCTCACGTCAGAGTCACGAAATGCTATCGACGACTTCTTCCGCTGGTCGCGTCTCTCCCTCGACAAGTTCAAACGTGACTTGGCAGTGGAGGCAAGTGCGTTTCAGTCCGGCAACTTGTGGCGGGAGCAATACACAAAGGAGGAGGTGTCGCAGATGCTGAATGGACAGCTAGCGCTGGTGCTCGGTGTCGTGGACACACAGATGGAGGGGACTACGGCAGCCTCGGCCGAGCTCATGCGCGCGGTGCTGCGCGAAGGTGATCGGCAGCGGCTGACGCTGAGCATTGACGTGAGAGCGGTGCTGAACAATGCCGGCGGCGTGAACGCGATGGGGGAGCATGGCCGTCAGTTGATGAGCGGCCCGACAGGTCGTTTGGCTCCCCTCACTCTGGCGGAGGCCGGCGGAGAGGCGGCGCGGCAGCTGGCGGAGGCGAACGCAGAAGTGCGGCGGCTGCAGATGAAACTGCAACAAGTGACGGACGCCTACACGCAAGTGATGAGCGGGCGCTCGTCGGACACGGCTAACTTGCTGTCGATGCAGGATGCAATGAACGACAAGGAGCGCCTTGCCGCCGAGCTGGCGCGCCGGTGTCAGGGGCAGGACACATCGCTCGCGACGGTAGTGCAAGAGCTGCGCTCCGAGGTAGCGGAGGCGAAGCGCGAGCTTGCCACGCGGCTGCATCAATCCACGCAGTATCAGCAAGTGAAGCGGCTCCTGGCGCAGCGCAACGAGCAGCTCAAGGCGATGCGTGAGCGGCTGACTGCTTACGACCCGTCGTTTGCCCATTGTGGTGACGACATCGCTGCTGAGGACGACTGAGTGCGAGATGACGGAGGCCGCGTAGTAGAGGTAATCGATGGAGTGGGCGAGTTGAGGTGATGATGACGAAGCGGGAATGAGGGGAGCGGGTTGAACGAGTAGGTGAGGCTGCTTGGCTGTATATGGCTCTGTGCCTGCATGTATGCGCGCGTTTCAGCTCTCGCCTCCCCTCTGTCTCTCTCTTTCCTGCCTGTGCGCTTGCTTGATCGCTGCTTTGTCGGTGCACCCCCTACCTCAACCCCGCCTGGATGATCTTGGCTGCTTTAGCAACTGTGTTTCACCTTGCCGCTCTTCTTTCTCTCCCTGCGCTTTGCTTCCCCCCTCCCCCTCTCTCGCGCGCGCTCTCGAGGACGGTGGAGGGAGACGGCACGTCCTTGCACCATCTTGTGCGTAGTGTGTATACCCACCCCGCTTATTTCTCTTCCTCTGGACGCGTGTGTCTCTCGGAAGTGCTGGCGGAGTGCCGCCACCCAAGAGGAAAAGGCGCAGCTGTACAAACGACGCGGCGTAGGCGGACAGTGTTGACGTACACACACGTGCGTGCGTGCGTAGACATCAACAGCCACGAGAGCCGTGTGCGTGTTGCGGAGTCATTTCAGTGGACCAGGGCCCTGGCCTGCATATGCTCTTGCGGCTCTTACTATCAGCGGCGTTGCGTATGCCATCGCCCTGCTGTTCTTTGTGTACTCTCTCTTCCTCCCCCCTCCAACTGCTCCTTCGACAGCACCTCTGACCAGGGTCGCTAGCACACCCACACCTACACGTCCTCTGCCACCACTGGAGCGCTCATTACCCTTCGCACACACACGCACACACTTGCGGTTCTTTCTCCTCTCTCTTCATTTTCAAGGACATCCCGTACAACCCCCCTGCGCGCCCGTGAGGAGTACGAAAGAGACCACGTTAACTGCGACCACCATCGCCAGCGTGGTCGCTCATCAACCCTTATGTATTTCTACCTGCCTAGGAGGTGATCGTAGCTGTGTGTGTGTGTGTGTCGTCTTCTCGTTGTGCTTACCTTGAGTAGTGCCTTGCGCTTAGCAGCACCAACAGCCACATCTCCTTGACTCGCCTGCCATCTCCCCCCCCCACCCCTTCCTCTTCGCACGCACTTGTGTGCTTACAACTACCACCACTAGGGCTAGAGAGTACACTCACGCACACACACGCACACACACACGAACTGACTCAGACGCGCAGGGAGGAAAGCGCGGGAAATGCCTGACACACTTATTACTGTAAACACCAAGGCGCTTTTACGACTGGACGCCTTGCCAGGCTCGCTCAGCAAGGCGTCGCTGTGCGCGGCTGTCATGCTCGGCATCGCCACTTACATGAATGTACAGAAATGGCTGACGAGGCGCGCCGCCGCTGCGGAGGAGGGGGAGGCAGAGACAACCAAACGGGGTCAGCAAAAGGGTGCGTCGAAGGAGGCAACGTCAAGCGCTAGGGCAAGGGAAGCTGGCACGTCCTCTGCTGGTGGTGTCTCTGCGGCTGGTGGCAGCACGGTTGGCGCTGGTGGTGATAGTGGTAGAGGCGACAGCAAAGTGGCGGTGCCGGGCAGCAGTGGCAGCGCTGGTGTAGTGGCGGCAGTGGGGACCCGGACCCTGCGGCAGCGGCCTCAACTGCCGCCGCGAAACTACTTCACAGTTCGCGCCTCCATGCACGTAAAGAGGCACAATGCAAAGTTGATGGAATGGTACGACGCTCAACTTGGCATCCAGTTGCCCTTCTCCCCCGTCTTCTTTGAGCTCAAGCAAGAGGAGCGGCAGGCGCCGCTGATTCTGCTAACTTTCCGCACAGTGCGGGAGCCAACGCACCGCATGGCCGTCACTATCGAGGAGCTCTACGAGCCGCAGACAGCGGCGGCGTACAGCGAGGCCAGTCTCGGCCGGATTGCCGACTGCGCCAAAATTCTAGGGCAGACGACCACGCGCATCGGTAGCAAAGATTACCCAGCGGCGGAGTACTGCTACGTCGATGAGCACCAGAGCATGAGCTGTGTCTTCTCCATATTTGTGGTCTACAAGCGGCTTGCGGTGACAGTGCAGTACGTGGCCCCGGCGCGTGTGCGCAGCGTGATGCCGACAACCGTCTACGACATCGTGCGCTTCCTCTCCTTTGCCACGTCGTCTCCGTCGCCGTCGTACCTTCTCATATCTGAACCGCGTCTGGGCTTGGGGTACCACCTGCCGTTGGACTTCCTCGTTCACGAGGGCCTTGCGGAGAGCGATGGCGTGGAGGACCGCCTCTTCACCTCCCCTATGACCACCGGCGGCGGCTTTCTGTCCATCAGCCCCGACAGCATCAATGCACCCCAGCAGCACACACGAGGTGCTGCAGGTGCGGGCGGGGCCGCGTATCTACCCTACCACCGTTCCTCCTCCTACGTTGGTCACAGCGGCGGCGGCGATGGCAGCGCGTGGATGGCGCCGTACGCAACGGCGATGAGTCACGGAGGTCGCCGCATTGGCCTCATCACCTCATACGAGCCAACAGATGTCGCCACAGGGGCGACTTCCCTCGGCGGCGGCGGCGGCGGCGCGGCAGCTGCAACAGGCGGCAACGGGGTCCCGTACGCATGGCGACCGTACCTTGAGCAGCAGGTTTGCAAGGCCGTACGCCAGCTGGGCCTCGTGCTCGACAACAGTGACAACAACTGTGCGCCCCACGTCGTCTTTCAGGCCCCTGTCGCCGCTCACCCGCCTTCGCGGCCGACGCTACTGGTGGAGCCGTACCCGCTGTCGATCGCGCTCAACGGAAACTTCAGCGCCAGTGACGACGTCCGCGAGGAAGACAGCGACGCAGTAGCGCTCGTCACCGCCTTCTCTCTCTTTCGCGAAGTGCGTGTGGACGTTAACAGCGCCTATCTGACCCTTGTTCCGGACGCGCTAGAGAGCGCCGCCGCCGCTGCTGGTTTGCCGTCCTCCACGGGGGTGGCCGACACGACCGCTGGCACAGCCAAGGCGTACTGGAGCGCTTTCTACGTCCCTGTCGGCACAGCCTGCGTGAGTTTCCACTTCATTGCCTCGGCGCTGCGGCACCCCTCGACGGAGTTCGTTTCCTTCTGCGCCACCGTCATGAACTCTGTGTCGCTCGGCAACCACTACGGCCAGAGCGTGTCGGTGCTGTACTGCAACACCCGGCATGATGTGCTGCCCTTTTGCCTGTCGCTGCCGCCAACTGGGATGGCGACCGTCGAGGAGCCCATGCTAGCTGATCCGCTCTGTGTAGTGCAGGCCACGTATGGTGTGGAGAAGGTCGGCGTGACGGTGCGCGTCTTTCCGCTCTTCACGTCGACCACGTCATCGGCAGGGGATGGCAGCAGTGGGGGCGGCGGCGGTGGTGCTGTGGTCATGGCGGCGACGGACAGCCAGCCCCCAACCCCGTCCAAGGCGCTTCCACTGCGCCCCATTGCCGCGCGCCGCGGTAATCGTCAGGGCTCCACCTTCAGGCAACTGCAGTGCATGATTCGGTACTACCTTTCCCAGTTCCCCGGCGGCGTGCACATTGTGTCCCACGAACGCACCACGATCAACGCGATGCCGGCCATCCGTGTGTGCTTCAAGCCTCTGTGGTACGCGGGGGGTATTGAGGAGGGAGGGACGCAGCACACCGGCGGCGGTAGTGCCACCGCTGTGCCAACAACATCCTCGGTGACCAGCTGGGACGAGATCGGCGGTGGCGGCGGTGGCAGCTCACATGCCACATCCGACTGGGTAGAGGTCCGGGATGCCCTGCTAGAGGAGGCGATTGGTCAGCTGAACCCCTTTGCGCAGTACTTTCCGCCTCCACCCCCGCCAGCGAGCTACCTCTGGGGCCAGCAACAGCACCCACAACACGCGTCGCCGTCCTCCGGCACGACCGAGAAGGTGAGCACTTTAGTGACAGCTGCGTCTTTGCGGAAAGCCACTGCCACCGGTGCTGCGGCTAGTGGCGGTGCCGAGGCAAGGACGAGGGACGATCACGAGAGTCACCCCTTCTACGAGCCGCGTGGTGACGAGTCTCAGCACTCACAGGGGGAGCTGGAGGACCCATTGCGCGTCGCTATCGCCGTCTGCTGCGAGGGCAACGCCTTCCTCTTCCAGGCTTCTGCCTCCGAATACACGCTGGGCATGTCAATGCAGGCGGTGCAGACACTGGCGACGCACTTGACACCGATTCCTCGCGGTAACTGAAGCGTTGAAGAAGGGGACAGAGCTGGGGTCGGCAACATGGGGATGGTGGCGTGATGCACGTGTCGGTCGCCGGCTAGGCGATGGAGGAGGAGGAGGAGGCGTGGCACGCCCATGGCCCCCCCTCTCCGCTGTTCTCTTTATACAGGTGGACACGTGGGACGGATGCACTCCCTGAGTCTTTTCGTCTGCTTTTCCCTTTCGCTTTGTTTCCCGTTGGCCCACGCTGATGTCGCGCGTTCTTCAGTCTCATTTTTCCTGTTCGTTTTTTTCTTTGTGCGTGTCTTTCGATTTCTCTTATTGATGGTGCGTGTGTGCGCTCTCCCGTGTTGCCATTTCAGATCCTCGCCCCACACCCTCGCCACGCTTTCCATCTCTTGTTTCTCCTCCGCTGTCTTGTCTTTGTTGCCGATCGGTGCGTGTGTGTGTGTGCTCTCACGTGTACTTTGCATGCTTGTTCTCGGGCTCTCTCCCCATACCTGCGTGTGTGCTGGGAGTCGGCTGATGGTGACTCTGATGCGATGACTACAGGCCAGAACTCTGAATCACAACGACACAGAACAGCAACAACATGCGAGAAATGAAGCGCCACTCAAGTAGAGGACAGGGAGAAGCTCAGGTGTGCAGTGTGGGGTAGAAGGCTTCACTGACCCCCCCTCCCCTCCCCCCGCGGCGCACGTCCCCTCCCTTGTGAAGCAATGCCGCATGGTTGGTCCGCCGCCCCTTCCCTCCTCCCTGTGCACGTATGTGCGTGTGTCGATGTCTTTCCACGTTTGCCACGCTGCGCCACGCTTTCTCTTTCCTCTCCGAAAACATGCAACATGGCCCATGTCAACATCCCTCTGCCGGCGTGCTGGCGGTGTTTGCATGCTCGCACGTGAATAGCAACGCAGTAAGGGAAGAGGAGCGCAGTATTCAAAAAGCACGGCGGCAAGTCACCCCCTCCCACTCGCCTACCTACCCATATCGACACTCGCTGGTGTGCGGCCATCGACGCGAACTACCCAAACACACACACCCATACACAAACGCCGATTTATATATAAATGGGCGTCATCCTGAACCTCAGTGTGTATGGTCTCATGATCATTCCGCTGGTCGCCATGGTGAAGGCGCACAATCTCTCTCTCAGAAAGCTGTCAAAACTGAGCATTATGATGGCTGCAGTTCAGCTAGCCCAGTCCACTATTGCCATGGCGGTGCCGCCCGATATGATGGGGGTGCAGGTCAGCGTGCAGGGTGCGCTTCTGCCGCTGGTGACAGTCGTGTTTTGCTTCTTCACGTTGAATGACACGAAGGCCGTAAAAGTGATGCACCTGCACGACTGTGGGGACGGCGATGTAGGCGCGGCGGTGGCGACGTTATGGTGCCTGTGCTACACAGTGCTCTTCCGCTGGTTCCCGTGGTACCACTCGTTGGCCAGCCGCGGCTTCGAAGCGGCGAATCTGGTGAGCGGGGCCGAGGCCTACCTCACCCTTGTCACGATGCTTGCCATGTGTCGAAGCTTCACTACCGGGAGTTTGACGGCGGCGATGGCTGCGTGGGTCCTGCACGTCGTTGGGGCCCTTGCTGGCGCCGTGGCGGGCCTGCCGGTTGTGGGCACTGCCCTGACGGCTGCCTTGATGACAGCCGTTTCGGCCACCGTTTTCTGTGCCCCGGCGGAGAGAAAGAAGATGAAGGAGTAGCAGCTTGCAAGTCGTCCAGTCGACGATGGCGAAGTGCCAAATCGGTGACGGCTTTGTTGCTTGCGCCCGTGTGCTTTCTTGCCGGTGTCGGTCGGCGAGGGCGTGGCGCGGCGGTTGTCCCCTCGCGTTCTCCCACCCCCTTTTTCCGTTCCTTTTCGGTTGCTGTTGCGCATGGGCTCCAAAGGAGGAGACACGCATACACTCCAGGTGCTGCCGCCGCCGCGTCTCCCTTCACCAGTTTCTCTCCCAAGCGGGAGGTGTCTGCACGGCGCCCTCCCTCCCGTCCCCCACGTCGCCCAATGTCTCAGGAGCAAAAAAGAGAAGCATACGTGGTGTGGCGCAGCTGACACCACGCGAGTTTAGCTCTCGGCTCTGCACCCAGTAGTTCCGCGGTTGTGTATCTGAAGGATAAGGGTAGCTCCACAGGTGCGATCCGGTGGACCCTTTTTCCCCCTCTTGGTTGTCGGCCCCTTTCATGGAGGGGCCCATAAAGACGCAACAGGCGAAGGCAAATGTGAGCGTGTTTCCGCTGATAGAGACGCTGGGCACTGGCACCCCTTCCTCTCCCACCCATTCCTCTCCCTTCCTCTTGGTCCTTTACAGAGAGCCGCTTTACCGTTATCCGTCACCGCCTACACACACATACCCACCCAGGCAGACAAACTCGCACATGAAGTCCTCCATGGTGGCCGTGTCTTCGTCGCTAGAGCTGACGAAGAAGTCGTTTCTTGCGGACATCCTCCGTAAGGCTGCGGAGCGGCTTGGCCACAAGCAGCTGTGGCGTATTGCAAACCAGCTAGAGCGTCTGTCATCGCCTGTCTCGGCAGACGCGGTGCGCGATGCGTTGCGGGACATTTCTATTTTCCTCTCCGATGAGGATTACGCGCACATGTGCGAGGCCTACACCACCGGCGCTGCTCACGGACAGCAGAGCGCTAGGATGATCGACACGCCTGCTCTCATTCATAGTCTGAGCACAGCTCCTCTGTTGCCGCGCCGGAAGTACGCGGTTGACCTCGTTATCCGCAAGCTGGATCCCAGCGGCACCGGTACTGTCTCCTACAGCAGTCTAAGCGAGCACTACGACGTGCTGCGGCACCCAGAGGTACGCAACGGTGCGCGCTCCGAGAGCGATGTAGTGGATGCCTTTTTTGACAACTTCGCGATCGACGGCTCACCCATGGAGCAGCTGACGGTGGCAGAGATGCGGATGTACTGCATCGGCGTTTCGATGCTGATCAAGGAGGACACTGACTTCGAACTGTGGTGCACACGGGCATTTTGCCTCGATCGACCGAAGCTGGAGCAGGGCAAGGGAGTGTCGGAAGTGACCGGCTCCCACACCTACTCTCGTCAAAGCCGTCTACTCGGCGAGGAGCGCCAGCATCCCCTCTACACGACAACGAACGGGGAGTATGGCAAGGAGTCGACGTCGGCAGACTACAGCCTGCCAAAATATGGCCTTCCTCAGCAGTTCACGCGAAACTTGAAGGGGTGCGCCGGAGGGGCGACGTCAATGAATATGTAGATGTGGTGGGTGGGTGGGTGGGGAAGAGACGGAAAGCCGTAGGACCACTCCTCGAGCCTGTCAGCAACTCTGCACAGAAGTACCAAGTTGGGGTACCGCATGTACAGTAGGAGTGGGCGTGTGCTGGTGTCTGCGTGGGGTGTTGATCTTGTGGAGAGGAAGGGGTGGGGGGGGTAGTGTGATGAATTCTTCTACCCCTCTCTATCCCCGTGAGTGTCTCAGCCATCAGCCCCTTCCATGAACACCTCGCACGCTCCCTCCCCTTCCCCCACACGTCGCCTATCAAAACATCGGAGAAAAGAAGAACAAACCAAGCGGTATACGGAGAGGATGAGCAGAGGAGGAGAGAGGGGGCGCGCCCATCAACGAAGGAGGGGCAAGCGCATCGATTCCGCCACGACAAGAGCAACACCGTCGCTGTATTTTTATCCCCCGACACACCCGCGCCTCTGAGGCAATTCTTTTCCCTTCCCCCATTCCTCTTCCTTCCTCGCCAGAGCCCGCCCCCTCCTCACACGGGTGATGGCAGCAGCGACTCTGTGCGGCAGGTGAGCCAATTCCTTTCTTTGTTTTCTCTCTCGCTCTTGCCCTTATCTGGTGCATCTCTCTTGCGCTTCTCTCTCCCTTGGTCGTACGCTCTCCCCCCCACCCCCCCACACACACACACCCACACACGCGTAGGCAGCTGATCTGCAACCACCACCACCACCACCACGCAGTCGCTGTCCCTCTGTCCGTGCGTGCAGAGAGGCACACAGAGGCACACGCCTATAGTGAGAGAGACTGAGGGGGGCGTACCTGTACGAGAGCGAATATACAAGACTTGAACTCCGCCACTCAGCGAAGGCGAGAGCGTCTTACGCAGAAACAGGCAGAGGCAGAGATGGCGAATCCCGTAGAGGTGCACTTTGTCCTTGTGCGCGGGCCGCGGTCGTTGGACCGGCGCATGTGCGTCCCACTCCCTAACAACGGTACACCAGTGACGGTGGGTCGCGCCACGCACTGCACTGCGCTCCTCGACCCGTCTCTTCTCTTCTCCTCCCAGGTGCAGTGCAGCCTCTTCGCCATGCGAGTGAAGGCTGTAGCAACAGCAGCGTCGACGTCAATCACAGCCACTGCGACGGACTCCTCCCGGGTGACAGCAGACGCTAGCTCCACGCCTAACCATGCCCATGCCGGCGACCCACCTCCGCACTCTGAGGACACACCCATCGACGCAGCCGGCACGCTAAGCACCCCGCACCATCAGCCTACCCCCCGGGATTGCGAGCGCGCCGGCCACACCACTCGAGTGTACATAACGGACATGTGCAGCTCGAATGGCACCTTCGTGAACGGGATTCGCATTAGCGGCACCGATCCAACCGAGCTGAAGCACGGCGACATGTGCATCTTCGGCGGCATGCGTGACGTCGAGGTGGGCGAGGCTCTTCCGGCAGACGCCTACAATGGGCCTGAGCTAGTGCAGTGGCGCGTGGACTTGCGCCTGTCGCCAGGGAAACCGCCAGAGATGTTCGAGTACACGCCTACGCCGCTGGTGCTGCCGGCGAGGGATGCGCTAGAAGGGGAGGAGCGCGCATTGTTGGACACGGCCCAGCGCTCGCTTGTCAAGTCGATGGCGCGGCCAATGTGGACGCCGTCCTCCGCGACACCAGCGGCTGCTACCGTGGCGACAACCGTAGAACAGCGGCCTGTTGACCCAGCGGTGAAGGACTCTGCTGCCCGTTTGCCAACTGCCTTGGACGCTCGAGAAGTCGACAACTCCCCTCGCGGGGTACCGCAGCAGCTATTCACCTCGCCGGTTTCTTATGAGAAGGATGCGACACGCGAGGTGACGGTCGAGGAAGTGGAGAGGGCGCAACAGCGTAGTAGCAGCGGACGGCACAGTGTGTCCCTGGTTGACCCGCAGGAAGCACAGGTGACCTTGACAGAGGTGGTAGAGAAGACGAGCGGTGTGGAAGACGCAGCGAGCAGTGGCCACATGCCTTTGGCGGATCCCGTCGCCATGGCTGTCCCTGATGCCCCACCCGCTGCAGTCTTCTACGATGCAGTGCGGCTCGGCAATATTACCTACAACGCACGTGACAGGGCGAGAGAGGAGCTCGACCTGACGGAGGATGAGGATGCTGACGTCGACGAGGACGTTGAGTCGTCCGTACCGAGCGGTAAGCGATGCCGTCGCAGCTCTCTGGCCTCGGTAACTCCGCAGAAGCAAAAGCGAGTACGTCGCGAGGATGCCGCTGTCGTCGCGCCCGCCCAGCTCACGTTCACGCCGACGCATATTAAGTGGACCATGCCGAACCCAAACGAGATGTGGTCGCGTCTTCAGCAGTCGCCGTCGGGCGAGGCTGCTGCTGCTGCTGCTGCTGCTACTGCACTCCACAGCGGTGGCGCGAGTAACAGGGCGACGAAGCCTTTCTATGGTATACTCCCTGTGACGTCTGTGGCAACTTTCGTCGCCTGCCCAGAGCGGCTGGGGATCGCTGTGGAGCTGAGGGACGAGTGCCAGCTGCCCCTCGTGGACGCCGCGGTGCTGAGCGGGTCAGCGGAGAGTCGGTGGGTGGTTTGGGTGTTGTCGAAGCGGATGGCAGGTGTGCCGGCGCCGGCCGATGAGGTCCGAGGCAGCTGTCGCGGTCGCTCTAGAGTCACCAAGGGCAGCACACATAAAGCCAGCAAGAGGGCGGAGAAGACCCCCTTTGCAGCGGTGCAGTCGGTTGCTGATGTGGTGGAGTTACCGTTGACGCCCGTCGCGCGCTTTGAGGCGTGGCTCACGCACTTTAAGTTGTACTATGCAACACAGAACGTCCCAGCGCCGGTCGTTGTGGATGGCGTTGCTTTCGACGTAATATTATGCCCCTCTTCCTTACCCTAGATCCGCCAGCGTCGCCCCCGCGTGAGCAGCAGCTGTAGAGGAGGAGGCGGAGAGACTTCAGCAACGTTCTGGGTCGAGGACTTGGGAGAAGAGCGGAGTGTGTCTCAGACCTCGTGCGTGTCTACGCGCCCATGTACACACGCACAGGTGCGCCTCCTTCTCCTTGTCTCCTGGAGTTGTGCTCTGCGCAAGGGTGGTTTGGTCTCTCTGCGAGGACAATCCCCCCACCACCATTCACCAGCTACCCCTGTTGCTGCCCTCTTCTTCCGAGGCAGCGCTTCATAGAGGCCGCATCGCGTGTGCGCGTTCGCCCGTCTTTCACTTTTCTGCCTTTCCGGTCCTCATTACACTTTGTGGACCCGTGTGCCATGCGCGTCCCTCCCCTCTCCTCCCGTCCTCCTCGCTGCTTCACACGAGGGGGACTACATAGAGCAAAAAAAGTAAGAGAGGACCGAATCACGTTACTGTTGGCGCGGACCGTGATGGCAGCTCGCCCCCCTCCGTGCGCGAGGCCCTTTCTCTGCTCGTGGCGTCGTCATCGATGACTCGCCGTGAGAGGCTCCTCCTTTGCCGCGTTCGTCATGCAAACGTCGCGGCACCAAATCCCGTACACGCCTGCAGTCGCGCTGCTGCTGCTGCTGCCATCGCACTCCGTCTTTCACCTTTCCCTCTTTTCCTGTCGACTTCCTCCATCCACTCGTACTCGCCTGTCCAACGGGGACACTCCCCCGCCACACTCGTCATCATAGTTGTGCTCAGTCACAGTGCCCACTCTGTATACCCGGATTGATGCCGCGGTAGCATATTCGGATGGCGTCTGTAGCGGACGCCCCTTTGACTCGACTAGGTCGTGGGTTCGATTCCCGCGCTGAGGCAATTTGTTCGAGAAAGCGAGAGCCGCGATGAGCTCAGCTGGTGCTGGGTGCGGGCTTCAAACCCGTAGGTGAGTTGCTCTCACAGCCGTTCGATTCGGCCTTCGTGGCGTACCTTTTTCTCTCCTCTGCACTGTTTCTGCGTGTGTCTGTGCGTAGGTGATATGTGCCCCACCCCCCTCTTTCCTCCATAGCCCAGGAGCAAGTGTCGGTTTCAGCAGCGGTGATGATTTGCCATGACGACGATGTCGATGACCGCAGTATATGGTGACTGTCAGTCGTTTCTTTTCTCGTAGGACCTCAACATGTATGTGCCGTCAGTGTGTGATGCTCACCTCTCTCTGTCCACGGTCGCCAATCACTGCCCTCCTTCTTCCCCACTTTCTCTCGCTGAACATGTCTACAAGCTGAAGAACGACCCTGCCTTGTCACCCACACCCATACTCGTAGCCTTCCACATACACCCATGCCATCTGGACCGGCGTCGTCGTCTCTGACGTCACCGCCTCACCACGTGGTGCTCGAGGATGATGGCGAGTACTTCGACGACGACCCCACTGTAGGCAGAGGCGTGCCGAAGGACGCGGCGGGTGAGCTCGTGTGGAAGCCGATGCAGCCAGTTGCCGCCTCGGATGGTTTCATGGCGGTCATCAAGCAAGCCCTGTTGGAAGCAAAAGGGCCCACTTCTTCCACAAATCAGTAGGACGTCTGCGTGTGTGAGCTTCTGTGCTCGCACCACTGCTCCTCGTTCTGTCCACTCAGCCGCACCCACATGGATGCACATGCGCGCACCCATCAGTTCATCTTGGCTCCCCATCGCGTCCAGCATTCTCACGGTCCGAGGTGGGAGGGGGCGAGGGGCACTTGGTCGTGCGCGTGCGGCGCTCTCCCATCACCATTTTCCTCGCCAAAGAGTAATTAGGAAGGAAAGGTGGTACGAAGGGGGAGGGGGGGGGAAGGGTTCAGCAGCGGAGAGCAACCCGAAGGATAAGGAATAGGGGTGGGTGAGTGGGAAGGTCTATGCAATCGATGAATACATGTGTGTGTGTGTGTGTGCGTGTGTGAGGCACATGTGGGTTGCTTTTCCGTTCCTCCTCCGGTGACTCAGCCTGCGTACTTCATTTTGTGCTCTCTGTGCGCTTCTGTACACGTCGCTGTCAGCGCGCGAAGTCAAAGCGAGGCGGTCCTCATTCGACGCGTATGCATCTTTCTCCCGCTCTCCTTCACTACCCACTCGTAGACAAGCTCGCCAGGTACATGTCGGTGCCTCTTCGGGGCTTTCGTAGCTCTTTTCTAGCTTCCTTCCTTTTAGCGTCTCTTTCCCTTTCTCCGCTTCATCCCCTCCCCTCCCCCTTCTTGGCCACTCATTCTCCGTCTCTCCCACATACCTACCAATGCACTCTAGGGCGAGGGGCAAGTTGCGCAAGAGACCGCACTCGCATTCATTCGCTATTCGGCACAGTAACGCTTCTAGGGATCGTATAGACTGAGGAAAGGCAGCTACCCAGGGCTATCCACCCAGCAACCTACACACATCTGCATCAACCACTAAGAGCTTTAGAAGAAAAACACGATGGCGCCTCGTACTGGCCCCCGCGTGAAGGTGATCTCGCCCAACTCGGAGTCTGCCATCATGTCTCGCTCCATCAGCGTCGACTCTTCGGTCTACAGCAGTGGACACGCCACGCCAGGCACTGCTTCTCTCCTGCGCTCTGGATTCCGTCACGGAGAGCCGAAGAGGGGAGACGACGACGTGGCGTACAGCGGCCGCCGGGCTGCCACGGGTGTCGCTCTTCAGTCAAGACGCACTGTATTGCGCGCAATGGACGTGAACGCGGTGCATGAGACCGGGCCATTCCATGGCAAGAGCTCACCGTACGACCGCGCACCATCGTCAGCGCAGGCGGCAGCGCGCAGTACAGCCACTGCCAGTGGCAGCAGTGGCAATGATGGAAAATGTGGACACACTCGTCGCTCGCTGCCAAACTTCTTTGAGGAGGCGGACTTCGGCAACGGCAGTGCAACGGAGAGGCGGAAACGAAGGGTCGACGTGAGCATCTCTCGGAGCCACACCAGGTCCTACCTCGTGGATGCTTCTGCGGTAGGGCAGTGGCAGCAGCCACCGTCGTGCCAGCAAGCTGAGAATGAAGGGGCCGTCCGCCGCGCAACGGCCGCCCTCGAGCACGCCGGAGGTGCCGTCCTGCGCCGCCCTTTCTGCGGCAGCAATGCCACCAGCAACAGAAGCCGTGTGGCTACCTCCGCGCTGGGTGGCAACACGTCCTTGCTGCCAGTACAGCAGCAGCCATGTCAGTCGGAGCGCCGAGGCTTGTGCCTACCTCCCACGATTCCGATCACCGCACACACGCGCTGCTACCGCAGCGAGGACAGCGACTACAGCGGCAACAACACCAGCATGGGTAGCACCGCGAGTTCCAATAAGCGCGCACGCCCTTGGGCAGAGCCGACGCCGTCGCAGGCAGCATCGCAGCAGCCAACGTCTGCCTGCCGATCCTCGTTCTACGGGACGCAGCCGATGGCGGAGAGTGCGACGCAGCGGCCTGCTGTCCCACGCGTCTGCCCTGGCATGTTCGCCGGGCTCAGCGCTATTCCAGTGGATGAGAGGCTGTTTGCCGATGCGGTTGGGTTGCACACGAACGTTATTTCCACCGCCTTCGCCGTACCCTCGGCGAGGGCTGCCGCCACAGCGGATGGTGGTGGTAGTGCAGTGCAACAGCGCTACTGCGTCTGTCCCCTCTGGAGTCTGGTCGGAACCTTCAAAACGTCGCTGAGCAGCCTCGTCACGGTCGACTTCAACCAGGAGTGCTTGCGATGGTCGCAGCGCAACCCGAAGGGAGGGCAGCAAACCATCAAGGTACCGCTGGCTAGCGTCTTGGACGTCTTCACGACGCGAGTAGTGCAAGAGGACGAGCACATTGAAGAGCGCCAGTTCACCGTCGTCGTGCGTACTTCCACTCGGCCCTCGCAGGTGGTCTTCGGCTTTGCGAGGGTAGCGGAGGCGAACCGCCTGCGCAACGTCTTTAAGCGGCGCTGACACCAGCGCACATCTTCCTCGCCGGCCGGTTACGCACACAGACGTACATGTCGATGCCCGCGTACGTGTCTTTCCTTTCAGCTCATCTCTGCGTCGCCATTCCCTCTCCACTGCGTCTGTTAGCGTCAGGGGGCTACCCTCGACTGTGTGCGTGTGCGAGCGTGTGAGTAGGAGGTGTATGAGTCAGGCGAGGGGGTGGTGGGGAAGGAATGGGGAGGGTAGAGATCAGGGGTGGTTGGAGTGAGGCGGTGCGTACTCTCTGTACGTGAGGGAGAGGAGGGGGGCAGTCGGCGACTTGTCACAGCCCCCCCTCCACACTTCTCCACTCTCAACATGGTTCTGTGTCACTGAATTAAAAGGTGTAACACGCAGATGCGCACCTGTAGGTGTATCACCACAGCGTGCATATCGCCTTCACCCCCTCCCCCCCATCTACACCCACAAGCGCTTATACACGCCTATCCACCTCTCTTTTCCACCTCTGCTGTCTTGTTTAGCTTCGGCAGCCGTGCGGTATTGCCTGATGACGCGCTTGTCTCCGTGGCTGCAGCGTAGATGAAGCCTTCCCAAGGCCGCACCTCCCTCCCTCCCCTCCCTTCTCTTTTGTAGAGGCCACATTCGCCTTCACCCCCTCTAGAGGCCCACACATCTCTGCGCGTCCATGCCAAAGAAGAAGTTTCTTCTTTGCCTTTCCTCCTCCCTTTTTTTTTTTTCAGCAGCTCCCGGCAGTGTGTGTGAGCGTGTGTGTGTGTGTGTGCCACCCCTCCTCGTTCTTCGTCCACTAGTAGATCTCAACATCGATTCCCCCCCCCCTTCCCCCCTCTCCGGCTCGTACTGAAAGGCAGGCAGAAAAGCAGCTAAAAGACGTAAGCGGCACCCACGACTGCAGCCCGAGCATTGCGGCTGTCGTTACAGTGATGCGTGTGTGGCATGCAGTAAGGGAGGTGATGATGCCAAGACGTGGTGGCGATGGACGTGCATTTGTGTTTGCCAATGCACTGGAGTGCAGCGGTGGCACACCCACCCACCCACACACTCCTGATTCTCATGACTGACCGCGATGTTGGTGATAGGGGATGGGTAGGGTAGGGGTGCAGGCGCGCCCCCATGGCTGCTCTCTCTCGATTGCACACGCACCGTCCCACTTATGTTCCTGCTCCCCCCCCCTCTCCCTCGCCTTCTACGGGTGCGTGTGACCTTAAGGATGCAGAGATGGGCGTGTTTGGGTTTCCCTTGTACTCTTCTCCCCCTCTCCTCTGTGCAGTATTCGTATTGGTGTCAAACAGCCCGCGCACACGCACTGCCCGCTGCTGTGGTCACTTCACATACATTCCTCCGCTGTCCAGACAGAGGCGCAGATGGGGAGCGTCATAGTGTGAGCACCCACATCTTTGCATCTCTCATTCGGCAGTGCGCTGCGTGTGGCGACAGATTCCCACCGCGTGACCACGAAATGGGGCCTCTCAAGGGCAACTCCAGCGGCTCCCACCGCGGCCCACACGACGCCACCGCCGCGTCTCTCTTTCACGTCCACGGGCCAAATTTCACCGACACTTCCCTTGAGTCCGCTGACATCGTACAGCAGCTCTTGTCCATTGCTGGGGGTGATTTCTCGAGTATCACCGTCGCAGATGGCTCTGAGCACGCCTCGTGTGCCCCTATCACGTTCTTTTCGTCCTCCACCAACCTCACTCGCGCCGCCGGTGGCGGAGGGGAGGCGCGACCGACGACGACGATGACCGTGTCGGCGGCAGTCTCCACCAGCCCTTACTCGGTTTCTCTCTCTGCCTCTTCACTCCCGCGAGCAGCGCGCGTTGGGAGTGAGGTCCGCACGCCAAACGCACTGCTGGACGGCGCGTGCGGCGAAGACAACAACAGCGTCCTCACCAATTCAGAGGCCAGCGACTTCTACCTGACCGCCCTTGTTGCCCAGGCGCTGCACCTCGAGGACTACTGGGTGCACCTTGGCCACCAGATCGAGGTGGACCAACACGTTGAGTTTATTCAGTACTGCGCCAGGGAGGGCTTCGGGGCGCTCAAGACGGTTCATCTGCTCGGTTGGTGGCGGCAGTACCGTTCGCTGGTCCGTGGCGGCGCCGATGTACCCGCAGGGGCGGCCATCGGATCACTGCTGCTGTTTGACGGCAACCCACAAAAGACTGCCCCACCGTCCCACTTCCACGGCGGCGGAGCGGGTTGTGGTAGCGCCGGTGGTGGGGAGCTCGGATTGACTGGCAGCGCCAAGGCACCGAAGAAGGGGTGTCGTTTGAGCACGTCCGTGGTGGCGGGGGTGCCATCGAGCGTAGAGCAGGATGGCGCTGCGGGGGCCTCGCCGCTGTTGTACGCGACGCACGCTGAGGCGCTCCTTGGGGAGCTGCAGCGGTTCGTCCAGTGGGAGCTGGAGCACGAGTGGGCGTGGCGGCAGGTGCCCCGCGAGCCGGTCACGAGCGCAGCTGTGGCACTCACATCACCACAGGCGGCAGGCTTGAGCAGTGGCCCTCGTCGCACCACTGCAGGCGTGACGGCTGTCGGCGCGGCAAAGCCGTCCCGCGCGGAAAAGGTGAAGCTGCAGCAGCTACAGCAGCAGGAGATGGAGGCTGAGGAGCAGCGGCTGGCACGCGTAGCGGCCATGCCGCCGGAGAACATCTTCTTGGCGAAGGAGGAGCTCGACGACTTCTTGCAGTTTGTCGTGGAGGAGGACCTTCTCTCGCACACCGCTCTGCACATTTATATGACTTCGCATGCTGAGCAGCCCTTGTGCACCCTCTCACGGTCGGCGCGCGCTCCCGTGTGTTTCTCGGTGCAGGTGGAGACGCCGATGCCCGTGCTGCCGCTACGGGAGGCCACTCGTCTCTCTGCCCTTCCACGGGGTGGTGGCAGCATCAATGCGTCCGCCTCGCCCACGCCACGCTCTGGCGCAATGGGTGGCGATGCGACCACTGGTGGCAGCGCGGCGCCGCAACAGTCTCCTTCCGCGATACCCGCCGTGGGGCACGGCAAGCCGGTGAGTGGGCGCTCTCGCCCGCACTCCAAGCACTCGAAGAATTCCTCCAAAGACGCCGCTGCCGCTGCCATCGCTGAGGCCGAGACTGCTGCCGCCTCTGCTCCCCCCGCGGCGCCCGAGTTGGCGGTACCGCTTACAGCCATGGAGGCCCTACGCGCCGAGCAGGCCAAGGAGGCAGCGGCGTACCAAGCCGCCTACAATGAGGAGCTTGCGCAAGCGGCGACTCGTGAACGAGCTGCGCAGCATGCCGCAGACGTGCATCTTTTCTTTGAGAAACCGAAGACGAACGAGGCCGTGCAGGCGGTGTACGCAAGCATCGAGGATGCGATGGCTGCGCGGCAGCAGCGCATCCTTCAGCGTGTTGTGGCTCTGGAGCGCGGGCTAGGGCTAACGGTGCCATTGGCTGGCGCCAATGGGTTCGGTGGCGCTGACGCTGCTGCTACTGAGCCAACGCCGACGAGCGCACGCGGGGCGAGTAGCAGCAGCTGCAGCACCCCCGCGAAGAAGAAAACGATGTAGGAGGCGCATACGACCGTGTGCATCTCTCTCAGTTGCCTGCGTCCGCGCACCACTGCAGTTGAGAACAGGGCCACCTTTTCAAGTGCAAGTGACTTGCTCCAGCACTGGCAGAGCGGCTCTTGCTTGTTTTTCCCACAGACGCTACCGTCGTCGCATCGTACGTCCACGAGGTCGTCACTATCGAGGGGGTTCCCCGCGAACTCACCCCATGTACATATACCACCTTCACTATGTGTTTTGAGCGGACCAGAAGGAATCGCAGGGAGATGGAAGAGGAGGAGGAGGAGGAGGAGAGGGGGGAAGAAGGGGCCAAGTGATGGATGAGTTGGAGATGGCGTCTGCCGATTTCTCTTCTCTCGAGCTTCTCATCATTCCCCATTTCTGGCCTTACACTTCTTCTAATTTTCCAATGCTGCCACTGCGACTACCACTTCTGTCTTTCCCTCTGCGCCCGTCAGGCATGCGATGGTCTATGCGAACCAGCATCAGAGGAGGGTGTGTGGACTGCCTCTTCCCTCTCTCCTTTCCCCTGGCATCTACCGCGTATCGTTCTGCGCGGAGGTATGGTGAGGTCGTCTTTCACTGAGCCGTGCTGGGGACACACCAAACAATAATGTACGTGAAGAGGGAGAGGGACCAGCGCGTGTCTGGGCGTGTGCGCGTAAGGTAGAAGGGCAATCCCCCTTTCAAGCCTTCTGCTGTTTCAAGCGGACGGGCGGGGGCTCACGCGAGCTCGGCATCTGATGGCGCTGGCGTGATGATAACAAGTTGGCGAGAACTTCCCAAGCCTCTCGGCTCTGGGGCCGTGTGCAAATGGGTTCCCGCTCACTGGTATGGTACCTCAACTACGGCTACTCTCCGCCAAGAGGTTGAACCGCGTATCGTGTGCGTCTTGGCGCGCGCCGCGGCGGCTACGTCCCCCCCCTCTCTCCCCCTAATCGTCCCACACCCTCGCCACGTCTTTCCATTCTTTTCTGCAGCGCTTCGTTGTCTCCCACGCGCAACACACACACACGTGCGCGCGTACGGCCGCCGCGTATATTTCTTCTCTCTCTCTCGTTGCGCCGCCTTGCGGTGGCGCTGGGCGGCGTTGCCCTGAACTCAGCCTGCGTGGTCTGCAGTGGGGGTAGGAATGGGGCTGAAAGGCGCTAAACAGTGTTGGGCTGTCCTCGTTTCTTGGCATAGCGGCCGGTGCAGCCCAGAGGGGTGCGGGTGCGCTGTGGCCGTGCTGCGCCTGTTTGTTAGCAGGTTCACAGTGGAATAACGCGTGGAGCAGAAAATCCCTTTCGCAGTTCCTCCGCCCTTCTCTACGTGCTCAGCTGTGACGGCTGCGCGAGCTCGAATCGCCTGAGCGCTGCGCTTCTTACCTTAAGTCTACCAACGGCTAAAGGTGAGGGGCAGGCTGAGCATCCGGGGGAGGGGGGAAGAGCGCAGTAGAGGAGGTGGCCTCAGCGGGCAGCTGACCTTCTCTGACTTCAACCACGTCTGAATGTGAAGAAATACGCCCACAACGCAGCGCCACTACAGGCGATCGTAGACACACCTGCCAGCCGTGCGCATTAAGGACGTGCAGCCAACATCAAAGACAACACACTAGCCAAATCAAGTCGACCTCGGGCAGCATGAATGTCCGGCGTGGCCTGCGCAGCAGCTCTGTTACGGCAGGCAACAGGGGTGGGTGTAATGGCATCTCTGCAGTGGCGGCTACTGATCCCTCTGCTGTTTCGGTCATGCCGACGACTCATGTAAAGGCTGCGGTGCGTGTCCGGCCTTTGGTAGAGATGGAGATGGCACCCACGCCAAGCGCGTCGTCACCGCCGCCGCCACCGGGCGACTCCCACTCGCACGACACCGGCGGGACGAAGCTGTCGTACTCGGAAGTCATTCGTGTGGTCACGGCTGCGGGACGGCTTACGCGACCCATGACTAGTCCATACATGCTGGAGGTGCTGCGTCCACCAACTGTAAGGATCGGATGTGGACGTAGCGTTCAGCGCCACTCTATGCCTACACGTCAATCGCGGCTGCATAACCCCGGGAACGGCGGCGGCGGCGGCGAGGGTCGGTGCGAGGTGGCAACGGTCTACACCTTTGACTACTGCGCCGGCCCCAGCACGACGCAGGAGGAGTTCTTCGACATGTTAGAGATGCCAGCGCTCTGCGAGGCGGCGCTTGCGGGCGAGGTGGTGACGGTGCTTTGCTTTGGGCAAACAGGCAGCGGAAAGACGTACTCGCTAAGCGGGCGCACGCTTCCAGCGCCGGCGTCTGCGGGACCAGTCTCTGATGCCCCTACGCCGCTGGTCGCCGAGGATGGGCTGCAGTACCAGGCCGTGTACTACATCGCGCGCCGACTCAAGGAGCTGCGTCGGTCGTCAAGGAAACTCAAGAGCAGACGCCAAGGCAGCGACGGTGCGTCTGTTGGAGCTTCTGCCTCCTCGGCCACGGTGGTGACGTCCAAGTGCTCCTACGTCGAGCTCTACCAAGAGTCCCTCTACGATTTGCTCCAGCCAGACGGCGGAGACGGGCTGCAGTGCCGCTGGTCAGCTGCGGCTTCGTCCTTCTTCGTCGAGGGTTCACTGATGGTGGAGTGCCGCGGCCGCGAGGACTTCCTGCTCGTGTTGCGTGAGGGACAGCGGAATCGGCAGCGCGGCAGCCACGCGCTCAACCTGGACAGCAGCCGCTCTCATGTTGTCTTCACCGTCTTCTTCGAAGCGCGAGACGAGGCGGCGGCTGCGACCTCTTCGGGGGACATTGGCAGTGACGGTGCACCGTCCTCGCCGCTTGGTGCATCAGCTCCCCTCTGCACCACCCGGTACGGACGACTCGTCTTTGTCGACCTGGCTGGATCGGAGAGGCTCAAGAAGACGCTTTCCACCAGCACTGCAGAGACGAAGTCCATCAACAAGTCTCTCTTCACCCTCGGCCGTGTGCTGGAGCTCCTCTCCGCCCCGCCACCTGCACCCTCTACGAAGGTGCTGACATCAGCGTCATCCGATGCCGTCACACCGTCGAAGGCATTGGCGCCGCCGCCGCCGTTCATACCCTACCGCTCAAGCGTTCTTACTCAGCTCCTCATGCACAGCCTGGATGGGCACGGCCGCACTGTGATGGTCGCCTGCGTGAGCCCGAGCGCGCTGCACCTCGAGGAGTCCCTGCGCACGCTGCACTACGCAGAGCGGGTGCGGCACATTCGTGCGGTGCCAGTTGTGCATGTCGACACCGCAACGCAGGAGCGGATGGCGCTGGAGGAAAAGGCACAGGCGTTGCGTAAGGAAAATGCGCTGCTGCGCCGCGCACTGGGGCTTACAGGGGTCGGCTCACTGGAAGCCGGGCAAGTAGAGGCTCGGTTGGAGGAGCTACATCGTGCGTGGGCTGCGGGTCAGCTTGCAGCACTTCCTTACGAGGCGCCGTCACAGGGTGCCGCAGCCCCTTCATGGCCTTCCTCAGCACCACAACAAGGACAGGTGGTGCGTGCATGTCCGTCTCGCCCTGCAGTGCCCTTCGCAACGAGTGGAACCATTGTTGCCGCAGGCCCCACCGACCTCCGAGCATCAACACCGCAGACCGTGGTGATGTCCTCCACGGAGAGCGAAGCGAATGATGAGTCACCAAGCGGCACAGACGATGTTGCGCCACCGTCGCATAACCCGCACGCCGCCGCGGTGAACATCTTGGATCTGCTGGAGTCGCTGCCGGACACACGGTTAATGTACACGTAGCTCTGGTACGCGTAGCCGTCTATCACTACTGACTGTGTGCGCATCTGCGCCGGTCCACCGATGTCTTTCTTCTCCTTACTGGGCTTCATCACTGCTCCGCCTTCTTGTGCCTTCTACCGGATGCTCTCGCACCTGAGGGCCCCTCAGAGCGCCTTATGCCAATTCTGCTGCTGACGGCGTGCGTGTGTGTATGCACACACATATAGAGAGAGAGAAACACGAGTGACGTCACTGGTGGATGGATGGAGGGGGCGAAGGGCCCTCGATATAGTCTCTGATGGTGCCGACGTTACTGTGGGCGCCACTCTGCGCTGTTGCTGTGTGCGTGTGTGTGTGTGTCTCCCTCTCTCGGTGTGTGAGGTGGCACTGATGCGCGTGTCCTTTCCCCAGCTGTATACCGCACACACTCACCTCCTCCCCTTCCCGCTTCTCCTCCGTCTATGCCGTTGGGTGTGCACATGAGCTGGCGTTGACTGTCCCACTCGCTTGTCTCTCTCTCTCTCCCTCTCTGAAATTGTCTCCCCTCTTTGCGGCAACCGGCGGTGCGTGCGTGTGTGTGCCTCAGATTCACGCACCCGCTTTACAAAAGGCGCGGAACGCTGCTGCTGTTCCCCCCTCAAGGCTCTCACGAACGCCCCTCTTGCCACCCACCCACACCCATACGCGATGCGGCTGCTCACACATAACTTTCTCGCTTGCCTGCAGTGCGACACGTACCCTCTCCTTGTCAGCGCTGCGGAGATGGAGGAGATTCCGGTGGAGTACGACGCCGAGTTCACGCGCCGCATGCTGGCACGTATCGACTACCCAAGTCTGCGCACCACCTTTCACACACTGCGCGAGGCGCACAAATCTGTGCGCGGACCATCCTACGATGAGGATCCTGATGCGACCGAGACGGCGGCAGCATGTGCTGAGCTGCCAGAGACGATGGAGGGCGCGGACCTCAGCGACGATAGCGCGTTCCTGCGCATGGTGCACTACGCCATGAACATTGTGGCGGTGCGCAACGGCACGCTGGAGTGTCCGGCGTGCAAGACGACGTTTGCGATTCGGGATTTCATTCCAAACTTTGTGCAGGAGACCAAGTAGTGTGCGTCGCTGCGTGGGTGAGTTGATGTGCCTCTCTCCTCCCTCCCCCTGCACCAGTGCTCTTCCCTCTCCACTCAGCTTGCCCCTCTTCCCCTCTCTCCCGCCTTCTCATCTCTTCGCTTGTTTTTCCCTGTTTGCCGTTGGCGAGAGAGAGAGGTGTGAAGCAGCGGGCGATGCGTGGAAGGGGCGGGGCAGAGAGGGACGATGAGGAAATCGGAGGAGGCGTGCGTATGCGCGCTGAGATGTCTTCTCTCTTCTTTTCTCTTCGGGGTCTTTATGTAATCGCGTAATTCGTCTCGAGCAAAGTGTCTGCACAGGCGCCCAGCCACCAGACCAGCACACACCTACAACCCCACCGACACAAAAGTGGCCGACACTCATCCGGCCTCTCTACCTCCCTTCACTCATTCATCCTCGTGGAGGCGTGGGTGTAGGGAACGAGCACCTTCAACAGCTGAAACTCAGAAGAGCTTTGGATGCACGACAGCAATGGCGAGGAGTACTTGGGGGTCGTGTGCGTGTGCGCGTGTGTGTGTGGGGGAAGGGGTATGCGTTTGTGGCGAGCCTACCCAAACCCTTAGTGGAGTTGCTGGCGCTGCTCCTATGAGTCATACCCCCTTTCCCAACCAGTAGTGAGAGGCTGCGAGTGCATTGCCTGTATCCTCTGCCCCCCCCCCCCCCTCCCTCCGACATGTCCCCCGTGCGGTCTGGTCGGTTTATTTTTCCATGTGTGTGCGGCTGTTCACTGCTCCTGCAGCACTTCTCTGTTCTTCCTCCCTCCTTGCCATGTGGCGCGCGGCAGTCTTGTTGTTTTGGACTCAGTGTGGATCTGCGCGTGCCGTTATGCATGTGCTGCTCACACACACACACAGAGCGAGAGATACAGAGTCACCTGCTCTTTACACCACATCCGACGAGTGACCGCCATGCCTCTCTGGTGGGGTGGGGGAGCGTTGCCGTCATTTCACTCTCCTTTGATATTGTGTAGAGTTTACACGCACGGACATACGTGGGCATGAGCTGACGTGTGCGAGTACGCAGAGTCCCTCCCTTTTCCTCCCTGCTCGAGTTGTCGTGCGCACACTGAAATTGATAGAAATAATAGCGAGACAGAGGAAGAGGCGCATACGCTCTCCCCGAGTTACCTTCTAGGCCTTTGGAGTGAGACACGCGCTGTGTGTTTGCTCGTGTCTGCATCCCTGTGGACAGGCGCTTCCCCTTTCAGCTCTTCACTGCCTCTCTACCACCCCTTCGCCCTTACGATCTAGGGGGCTTTCAAACAGGCACGGGGGCGTAGACTAGAAAAGACAGGCATGTTGCGCAAGCACCGCACCCGGGAGCTAGTCATCCTGGATCGAGTCTATGAGCACATTAGCCTGCCACCGCTTGTCGTGGCCGCGATCGACACGCCGGCTTTCCAGCGACTGCGGTCACTGCACCAGCTCGGCGCATCCTCCTTTCTGTACCCCGGCGCCGTGCACACGCGCTTTGAGCACAGCATTGGTGTTGCCCACATGGCCCGCACTCTTCTACGAAACTTTCAGCACCACCAGCCGGACCTGGGGTTAAGCGAGGTGGACATCGAGCTCGGGATGTTGGCAGGGCTGTTCCACGATGTTGGCCATGGCCCCTTTTCTCACTTGTTCGAGGACGTCGTCTCGCGTCGCTGCGGAATTGAGTTCAACCACGAAGACATGTCGGAGAAGATTGCGCGGCGGGTGCTCACTGATCTGATCCCGCGGACGCACGTGGACGTGGTGGTAGGGCTGATGCGCGGCAAGGCATTGCAAGGGATCACCTACGGCGAAATCATCAGCAACAAGCGCAACGGCATCGATGTGGACAGGCTCGACTACTTCATTCGAGACTCGGTGTGTTGCTTCGGCAAGCCCACCGTTGACGTGCGTGTGAATCGACTCTTCAACTCTGCCCGCATGGTGTGCGAGGGAGGCCAGTGGCAGCTGGCCTTTGAGCAGAAGCTGGCCCTTTCCCTCCGCGAGATCTTTACGCTTCGGGCGAAGCTGCACAAAAACGTCTACCAACATCAAGTCACGAAGGCTATTGGCCACATGATCGGAGACGCCATTCACGCGGCGGCGCCGTACTTTAGAGTCGGCGGCCACACCCTCGTCGAGTGTGCCCAGGACGAGACGCTCTTTCTGAAGCTCGGCGACTGGATCTTGGAGGCGATTGAGGCGAGCGAGGACCCGCGGCTGGCCGAGGCGCACGCCATCCTTCACCGTCTTCGCACTCGAGACATCTACCGCGTCGCCTACTCTTCTGCTCTGGATATGACGATGCGGGAGCAAATGGCTGCGGTGGACTGGCCGGCTGCCATCCTGGCGCACGCCCAGCCGTCGTTCCCGCTCAACAGGGATGATTTTATTGCGGAGGTGGTCGTAGTCAACCAGGGCAAGGGCCCCGCAGACCCGCTGGAGTCAGTGCTCTTCTTCAACCCCAAGAAGCCGTCGCAGCCTCTCACGCGGCTGAAGCCCGCAGAGGACCTGAAGCACGGCAGCCCACTCTTCACCCCACTCCAGTTCGAAGAACGAACACTGATGGTGTTTGAGCGCCGCCCAACGAAGGGGGCGGTGCAGTGCGCCTGCGAGCGGCTCAGCGCTGACCCCCAGTACGCTGCCTTCTTCACCGAATCACTACCTTTCTACAACATGAAATGATAGGAGAGAACCGCGGAGCTTTGGGTAGTGAATGGTGATAGGTGATGCGGCACGGTGAAGGTGTGTGTGTGTGTGCCGCAGCCGGTTCCATTCTTGCTGTCTCTCTCTTTCTCTCTCTCGTCTTTTACCAGGACAGTGCGCCTGCGAGGGCGGCACAAACGAGTGAGCGCAGGACTGTAAGCACGTTGGGGCCATGCGCCTCAGGGCGGGGTAAAGAGTTGAGAGCACGCACGTGCTCTCGCGTGTGTGTGTGTGTGTGTATTGTGCGAGGCTTTGAACATTCGGCTTCGCCGCAGATGCTATCCAATACTCAGCGCAATAGTGCGATCCCTGATGCTACTCAGCGCGGTGCTTTCTCCACTTGCAAAGGCGCGCTCACCGTGCGCGCTCGAGTGTGTGGGCGTGCACGCAGCGTCTGTTTCTATTTCGAGTCGAGTGATGCCAATGCGTTGTCTCTTCACTGTTGCTCCCCTCGTCTGCTTCCACATCTCCTTCGTTCATCTTTTTGTTGGCGCTGCTCCTGTTGTCAGCTTGCGTGCGTGCGCGTTGAGCACACGAATGTTGCGCCACAGCAGTCGGCTTCTTGTGCGATTGCCCAAGTGCCGCCGTCCACGTGAGCGGCCGTGGGAGATCTTCAACGTGCGCGATTTTGGCTATCATGAGGGATCGCAAAACTACATGATGTGGCTTGGTACGGCGGTTATCGTCACCTCAATGCTGACCTTCGAGGTGTATCAGCAGGTCCAGCGCATCTTTCAGCGCGGCGACACCTGCACCGCCTGCGAAGCTGCACGAGCGCACTACCGGAAGCGTGTCGAGGAGCGGGGGCGTGAGATGGAGGCTCAGACGCAGTACAGCCTGAAGCTGGGCAAAGAGCATGCGCCATAGTACACGGGGGCGGCAACCCTCTCTCCCTATTGCTGCTGCTGCCGCCGCCTGTCCCTCTCCCTCCTTCCCCCCAATGCCCCCCCTCCCCCCTCGTTCACCCCCTCACTTTATGTCGTTTTTTTGCGCTTCATATGGGGAAAGCGCGCCTTTCACTCGGTTCCCAGTGCAGGGATGGGAAGCGAAGGGGAGGGGGCAGCACGCCTGTTACATCCTCAGCCAATAGCCGCTACGGACGACTGTCTTTCGGCGCCGGATCGCGAGTGTGCCAAGCGACTCGAAAAAAAAAGCGCCGGCCTTTTTTTGTTTTGCAGTTTTGTGTGTGTGTGTGCGCCAGCGTGCCTGCCCACTCGCTCTGCAGCGACAGCCGCGCATCCTGTACAGCGCAGATGATTTTTCTCGCGCTATGATGGGCCAGCGCGCAATGCCGTTGCCCCATACGCGGTTGCTTGTGTGTGGCTCTGTGCAGCTCTCCTTCTCCGCGCATCATGTTGGCCTCATCTCACCTTCCCCTCTGTTCCCCTCCTTCACCTCCCCGCGCCGCAGTTGCCCTTCACTTCTTTTGCCTATTTTTCTTCTCTCTGCACCTGCGTGCGCGCCTCCGTTGCCAACGTCATCGCCGCCGTCTGGTTTCGACGACTACGCTGTACTGCCGCCCCGCTCGCTCACAAGCGCACCCGGTTCATTCCTCATCGTTGCCTCACCTTGTCTTTATACACCCGCTCTCTCTTTCCCACCACGCCATCATGATCGAGGATCACGCCGAGTACGGCCACAACTACTACCCCAAGAAGCTGGCCAACACCGTCCTCACCTTACCCCAGCAAGGGGCGAAGCAGCAGCAGTGGAGCCCCTACCAGGACAACGGCGGCACGACGGCCGCCATCGCTGGAAATGACTTCGTCCTCCTCGCTGGTGATACCCGTCTGAATGGCAACTTCTGCTTACACACCCGTCATGATGAGAGCAAGATCTTCCAGCTGACGCCACACACGTACATGGCAAGCAACGGCATGCAGGCGGACCGGCTGCAGCTTCAGCAGCTGCTCAAGTACCGGATTAAGTGGTACCGATACAACAACGGCGGTAAGGTTCCGTCGACCAAGTCGATTGCGCAGCTCTTGTCCACGGTGCTGTACCACCGTCGCTTTTTCCCTTACTACACGTTCAACATGATTGTTGGTCTGAATGAGGAGGGCCACGGCGTATGCTATAGCTACGACGCCGTCGGCTCGACAGAGCCGCTCCTGTACGGCACCCGCGGTAGCGCGGCAAGCTTTGTGGAGCCGCTACTCGACTGCCTCATCAATCGCCAGCACATGACCTGTCAGGCACCGTCAGAGATGTCGAAGGAGGAGGCGCTGGTGATGCTCAAGAACGCCTTCACCGGCGCAGCCGAGCGCGACATTTACACCGGCGACTCCGTCTCGTTCATCACCATCACGAAGGACAGCGTGCAGCAGGAGAGCTTTGCGCTGCGCAAGGACTGAGGTGCGCCCCCACGCGCGTATACCTGGCTGAATCTGTGTGTGTGTGTGTTCATCAGAGGGCGAACAAGAGAGAGAGAAGGCAGCTAAGCGAGGTGATGGGAGGATGCGGAGCGTTGCCCCATCTTGCGCTTTCGCAGTGCGTGTGCGCGGCCTTTTATATATTTTGCTTTCTGTTCCCGACTAGTGTGGCGTTGCCTCTCACCCCTCGTCTCCGCAGCCTCGGTTGTTCTGTGCCTTCTCTCTTTCACTCCTCTTCGGTTGTTGCCCTTTTGGCGGAATGATGTAAGCTGATGTGCAGTGCTTGAGGATGACAGTGACGGCGGTGATCATGACCGACTAGCCCTTACCGCCCCCCACCCCACCACTGTTGTCTCTCTGTGTCTCTTTCCCTCCCTTCTCTCGTGGGAGATGCGTCTTAGCGTCGCTCTGTGCGCCTTCTCGTGCCTTGAGCAACGCCGCAGTCTCCTTGTCGCGCTGTTTACTTGTGAACGCTCTCCACATTTTGAAGCCACGCAAGTTGCGTTGTGTTGACTCCGCTTGTTCGGGTCAGCGTGCGCACTCTTTCGACGCTACTCTCTTTCGGTGAGAGTGGCGGCGGGGGTGATAGTGGTGGCTAAGGCGTGTCCCTTGAGGCAGAGGCGCTGTCGCAGCAGCGCCTGGGTGCGTGCAGGTGTCTGTCTGGCGATGTGGTGCGAGGAGGAAAAGAAGCAGTGGAACACACCAGCGAATGAAGCGGCGAAGAAGAGGGCGAAAGTGCCGATGTGTGCCTGCGTGTCTGTGTTCCATCCTCACGTAGCCACGAAGATACACAGGCGGCGGTGAATTGCGAGCGAGTAATTTGTGTGGGTGAGAGGGGGTGGCGCATGTGTGGCGAGTAGCGGGGCGCGCCTTTCTTTCTTTGTGTATGAGACTTCCAGCTGCACTTCCGTATCACCTTCGGCGTCTCTCCTTCTCTCTCCTTCTCTCCTTCTCTCCCTCTCTGCCCTGCCCTCCCCCACGCACTGATCTCCGGATCCTCTCGCTGCCCCCCTTCCAACCAGAGCCGCAGGTGGGCATAGACGGGTGCGTAGGGTGCCTCTAGTGCCTCCACGTGTGTTTCACTAATAGGCATGCGCACCTCCTCCCGCTCGCTCATGGCGGGAGTAGGGGAGGGGGCACCACTGCGCGTTGTGTAATCGATTCTTTGTCCTTTTCCTCCCGCTGACCGTTGTCGCTGCCCATCTTCTCTCTTTCCCGCCCTCTCATCTTTTCCGTCCTCGCCACTCGGTGCTGCCAGAGACGCCTGCTGCACCAATGCAAACACCCATAAAATATCCCCCCTAGAGTCATATACACACCTATCCAGGTGCTACTCAGTAGTACACGCGGCCGCTAGACACACCTCGTCGTACCACCCCCGGGACAGCGGTGGTGTGTGCTACGTACTTTCACTCCTGCGTATCTTTGGCTTTCTCTCTACCATATTTCGCCACGTCTACGCCCCCCCTCCCCTCCCCCCTCGCCGACAAGAGCCCCTTACCCAGCCAGCGTTCACTTCCCTCACTAGTTACAGCGACACAGCAACCGTAGGAGGAGGAGGGTGGCCCATCATGCCCAGCAAGGCATCATCTTCCTCCAAGAAGCAAAATGTGGTCACCTTCTGTGAAGCTCATGATCCGCAGTACGGCGTGCTGAGTCCGCTTTCCCCCAGCCCCCTCGTCGTGCGCCACGTTCAGTACCCCTCTCTGCACCACTACTTCCTGTGTGAGCGCTTCAAGGGGTCGCCAGCGGAGCAGTGGGTGACTGAAGCGACGACGGTGTGGTCGCTGGACCGCCTCGTCAAAGCTGCAGAGGCGGAGGGGTATCAGCGCTCGAACTGGAACAAGGTGAAAGTGGACGTGATGCTGCTTGGCACGTACCTCAAATTTAAGCAGAACGAGGCAGCTCGGGCGGTGCTCCTCAGCACGCATCCCTCCCTGCTGCTGTACCACACACCGAAGGACGACTTCTGGGGGGATGGCGGCGACGGTACGGGAAAGAACGTGCTTGGCGTGGTAACAATGACGGCCCGCGCGCGCCTGCATAGCGAGGAGGAGCGGCAGCAGGAGCGCGCGCCGGCCCCTGGCAGACATGGTAAGCCCACCGCCGCCAAGTCTGCCCGCGCCCCTTCCACGCACACCTAGTGTATGACTCTGAGGGCGCTGAAGGGGGTGGTGCGCGGGTGTTTATGATGTATCTCGACTCCTCCTCTCGCTCCTTCTACATCTCACGCGTTTTGCTTCCTTTCCTGTCGGATAGTTTTCTCTCGTGCAGTTGCCCGCTGCTGGAACCTCACTGGTGTCTGTGGATGTGTGTGGGGGAGGGGGGCGGGTATTATGATGATGTACAATGCTAAGGTGGTGGTAGTGCGATCGGTGGCCAACCTGGCCCTATCCCGATACACATACGCACTCCTTCTCTCTCTCTATCGTCTCTGCGATAACAACCAATTACTGTGACCGGCGGAATATATGTGTGCGAGTCGTGCTTGTGTGGGTGGGCCATGTCTCTATCACCGACGACACGCCCTTCCTCCCTCCTCCCATAGTTGCCTACTGACAGCGACAATGAAATCTGCCCACACGTGAGCACGTGCGCCTAGCTGTGCGTGCTGGTGTGGGGACGCGCATAAACAACGACATCCACTCCTCTCTCCCTCGTCATCTCTCTCTCTTGCCCTTTCTACTCCTGCATATTCGCACCTCTCACCATGACGACAACGAGGGTACCAACGAAGATATCACCGAATGCAGCCTTGCGTTCGTTCCTCCGCTTCCCGCCCGACCCCATAGTCCCATCAGCACAGGTAGCCGAAGAATAGGACTAAGAGACGTATCTCATTTTCGCATTCGCGCAGCATTTGTTTGTACATCTTTGCCTCTCCTCTCTCCTCACGCCCCCTCTCTTGTCCTCAGTGTCTCTCTATCACTCTTCTTCATCACGGTGTTCCGCAGAGTCGTCTGACTCCATCTCGTCATGCGTTCTGTGGCTATCGTAGCGGTGGTGCTGTGCGCCCTCGCCACCCTCAGCATTGCCGCAGAGCCGGAGGTAACCTCGACGGTGTACTTTGATGTCACTCTCGGCGAGGAATCGCTTGGCCGCATTGTAATCGGCCTGTTCGGCAAGGATGTGCCGCGCACGACGGAGAACTTCCGGCAGCTATGCATGGGTGAGCACGGGTACGGCTACAAGGGCTCCATCTTCCACCGCGTCATCCCAAACTTCATGATTCAGGGCGGTGACTTCACCAACTTTGACGGCACAGGCGGCAAGTCCATCTACGGCGCCAATTTCAAGGATGAGAACTTCAAGATCAAGCACTTTGCCGGTGCGCTGTCCATGGCGAACGCCGGCGCCAACACAAACGGCTCGCAGTTCTTCATCACGACGGTGGCGACGCCGTGGCTCGATGGTCGCCATGTGGTGTTCGGCAAGGTAATTGAGGGTATGGGCGTGGTCTTCCGCATCGAGAAGGTGAAGACGGGCAGCCACGATCGTCCGGTGAAGACTGTGAAGATCGTCGCCTGTGGTGAGCTGTAGAGCGTGAAGGACTGTGCTGGTGGGTGACAGCGATGAATGTGAGGATGTGGCTATATTACACATGCACGCACACACAGACACACGCTAGGGACGAGCAGGAGGAGAGGCGCAGAGTAGAGGGGGGGGGCGAAGGGATGCGCAGCTCTCCTCCCGCCTCTCCACTCCTGCTCGCACTCCCCCTTCATACGTTACTCTTCTCATCTTTATTTTTCCAACACGCGCTCTTCACCTCCGAGAGTGCGTGCACCGCCCCACTCCTCACCTTCGTCGCGTTTCCTCTCCCTTCCACTCGCTTTCACACTCCCACACACACACTCTCTACGTGTGTGGGAGTGTGTAGGCCTTCGTGGTGATCTTTCCTCTCTTCTATGTTTCCCCCTCCCTGACCCCGCCCGCCTCTCTCTCATCCACTTCTCGTCCTGTGCTTATGTTCGAGGTGGTGCTGAGTCATAGGCGCTTGCACGTGAGGATGGTGTCCCCTCTGCCCATCCTCGACGCCAGCACTCACGCCCATCATCAGCGTTTTGCATGGGCTTTCTCTCTGTTCTCCCCTCATGTGCGCATGTGGCTGTGCAGTTGCGTTTTGGCAGAGGACTAAAAAGCCCAGCAAAGATTCAACGGTCGTGGCCCTGAGCGCCATCTGAGGCGTGAAGGCCATTGTTTGTGCGTACGTGCGTGCCCGTGCCTGCAGGGAGGGCAGGTCCACTATTCATTTCCTCCCTCGGCGCCCTCCCTTCCCTTCTCCACTTTTCATGTCCTCTGCGTTACTCTTGTTCCACGCGGATGGTGTGCCACGAACGACAGCCACGCACCATGTCCAACCCCCCTTCCCTCGCTTCTCCCACAGTCCTGCTGCCCACTGACCCTGGCACCTGTGAGTGCATGGAGTTAGACCTATAGAGGAGAGTAACTCTCCAACTCCCCCCTCCTTCACCCTCCATCTCTCTTGCTAACTCACACTCAAACCTCTTCCGCAGTCTCTCACTCATTTTTGTGCTTGTGGCTGTGTGAGTTTGTGCGGAAAGAAAGCGCAGGCTGATTTGGCGCCGCTCCCTACGCTCACCCCTCCCTCCCTCCCTCTCTCTGTGTAGGCACAGCATCAACCATCATCTTCCCTCTCTCAGTGTGCCGTGCTGGGACACCCGCGCATCCTCCTTCTCATCGCGTATTCCTGGTGTTTTCCTTTAGCCTCAACTCTCCTTCTTCCCTCCACCTTCTCCGGCCAGCTCCACAGTAATTGGGGAGTCTTTGCGCTGTTGCGCCCTCTTAGGCACGACGCCTCTGACTGCCACCCACGCGTCTCTCCCTCACCCCCAAGAGAGACGTTTCGGTAGACGGGGGGCGTGACGCCGACAGTCCGTCATGCGCTACTCGCACTACCGTACGCTCCTCGATGTGGAGCGGCAGCAGCGGGGCGATCGCCACGGATGGGGGACTCGCGTGCGTCACCTGACGTGGCTAACCGCGGCGCTCTTCGGCCTCTACGTTGTTTTCATGTACAGCGTGTGGCGTCACCCGCGGCCGGTGCGTCGCGTGTGGATCGACAATGTGCTGGTGGAGGTGGTGGAGGACCACTGGGCGGACAGGGTGCGAGTCTGGTTGCTCTACGGTAGCCTCGGCTGCGGTACGCTCCGCGTTCTGCTACGCCGCATCTTATGCCCTGCCATGCCCGCAGCACCGCCTGGCAATACTGAGGCCACAGCAGCTGTCAGTGAGAGGATGCGAGGCGGCCGAGCTAGGGCCAGCACTACTACTGCCAACAACACATCTCTACCATCACTGATGAAGGAGATAAGCACGATTGCGGTACCGGCGTGGGCTCGGCGTCGGTCTGATGGCCTGCCCCACGGCACCAGTGGCGCAGTGTCTGCGGACACGACCGCTGCTGCAGCCGCTGGCTTAGCCCAGCGGAGGAGCACATTTGATCCAACGCGGCCCATGCGCACCGAGAAGGACCTCGAGTGGTTCCTCGCGTGCGAGAGCGCGCAGCAGCAGCAGCAGCAGCGGCGCTCCGCGGAAGCTGCGTTCTCTGGCACAACCGCGCTTCCGTACCGCGATAAGAGTGGGGCTGCTGCGGCGGGTGGCGGCGGCGTGGATAGCGGTGCCGTGGATGCCGCCGAGCGCAACGTAATCTCTGTACTCTATGAAAAGAGGCTGTTGAATCAGCGTGGCCGCAGCACCGCTGCGGCACCTGCCTCTTTCGGCTCATCCTCCTCCCCGCAGTCGTCATCGTCGTCCATCCCCTGGGCAGAGCTTGGCATCTTCCATCTTGAAGAGGCCCTCCAGCGCACACGGGAGTGGATGAGCGATGTGTGTCGCCGCCTGGTGGCCGACGTGGAGCAGTGCGACCGCTGGTTCAACGAGCATCAGATCGAGGCGTATGATTGCCATCACTCCCTGCAGGAGCTTCTGCCGACGCCGCCACCGCCTACGCAGCCGGCGGCGATGACCTCGATCTCCACGATGTGTTGGGGCCCGCCGGCACCTGCACCCTCCGCAGCCGCCGCTCCCCAGCACGAGACCAAGCTGGCCGCCCTTGTGAGGGAGAAGGGGTACTGTCGTCAGATGCAGCAGGGGATGCAGGAGCTGGACACGGCGCTGAGGTTCGATCAGCGCCTCACGCTAGAAGCACGCCTCGATGTTAGCGGAACCTTTCCCTCTTCATCTGCCTCACGACCCTCCAATGCTGAACTGACGGCCTGCCGCGAGTACGTGGTGGAGCGTTTGCGGACGCTCGCCAAACAGCGTTATCTCATCTCGTACAACAGTAGCGGCGGTGATGTGGAGACGTGGCGCAATGGCTTCCCCTGCGATGCCCATCTCCTCCTGCACGTCCTGCGTACGTCAGTGAAGGGGCTAAGCGAGTACGTGCTGTTCGGCTACCAGACAGGGCTGCAGGCGCAGGACCTCGCGCTCTACGTCGGCGACACCGGCGAGCCGTACTTCTACGTGCGCCTCCGCCAGGGCAGCAGCGAAACACTTTTCTCCACCCGACATGGCCCAACGTCGCTCATGGAGGCCATACTGGCATTCGCGGCGGTCGTGCACGTCTACTACCACGACGTGTACGGCGGTGTGCGCAGCACGGTGGACCTAAACGAGGTGGGGTTGCTCAAGGTGGTGACGGAGGGTCGTCGAACGGCCTGGCTCAGTACCGGGGGAGAGTGGTGACAGGGTGCGTGATGAGTGCGGCAACTGAACGGTCGTGCTTGTGGATTCTCGTGCTTCATGCCTTTCTTGTCCTTCTTTTACACTTCTTCACAGCGCCTATCGAGTTGTATTCGAAGGCCCCCCTCACCGTTTGGGTCAGTACGCCAACGACTCCTCCTCCTTCCAGAGCCCACCCGACCCGGCACATTTCCCCCCCTCCCCCCTCCCCTCCGAGTGCAGAGATCTCTGAGGCCTCAGGAGGACGGTAACGCGTGTGAGGCGCACAAAGATGGACCACCTCCAACTACAGCAACTATACATGGCTTAGAATAAGGAACCGAAGCGAGGAAAAAAAAAGCGGCAGCGGCGGAGGCAGAGATACATCGATCGGAGGCCACACGCAAGGAGTTCGGGGAGGGGGGCGTGGCGCGCCCCGAACCGTCTGTTGCCCGCTCTTCTCCCTCCCACTCAGTCCTTAACTCCGTCTTCACTTCTGTGTGTGCACTGCACAAGGCACTCGGAGGGGGGAGTCTGCCTGGCCAAGAAGAGCCGCAATCGCCACGCGCGAATGAAACCGAAAAGGGTGAGGGGCGAGCCGTGGCGGCTAATCGCGCTACCCCATACCCCCTCCCCTCCCCTCCCCTCTCTTTCCCAGCGCCGGCGTTATGCTGCGATGGACGTGAGACGACTCCCCTTAAGGTGACTCTCTCGGCCTCTCTTTTTCGCTCTTGCGGTTTCTTTCCTGCGCCTGCACACCTTCGCACGTGCCACGTACGACTACTCCACCTCTTCCCACCACCACCGCTGCACATCCTGCCGGTGTGTTCGCTCCCTCCTCCGTCTGTCCTCCTCTTCTCAGCGACGAGGACAAGAGCGGTGCTACGCCGGTGCGCACATGCAGCAAATTTTACTGGAGGACTTTCTCTGCGGATGTTTCTTTGGGCTTATAACGCCCACAAGGAATGGGTGACACCCCACGCACGGCCTTACAGGCGCGCACCCGCTCTCTTCGCTTACCCTCTCGGCTAGTCTGCCCTCCATGGTAAAGATGACTGAAACAGCATGAGCGCAGGGCCAAGGACAGGTCGTGATGCGGTGACGTGACACGACACCCCCACCGGTCACCTGCAGCGCGACGTACTGCCGAGGCACACGTGAGCCTTTCAAGCACGCCATGCCTGGCAATGACAGACTCCCTCATCCGGCTTTAAGCTCATCGTTCCGCTAGCGCATCAGCTGACTGGCCTAAGGCGTTCTGTGCTGCTTTTTTTTTTTGCTCCCCTTGCGCTCTCTCTCTACTGCCGCTCCTAATAACAACTCATCGGTGTATTTGGAGTGACGGCGGCGGTGTCGTCCTCGCCTTCCCTGTCTTTCTCCCGCTCTTCCTGGACGCCACCGCTTCTTTCCCGTTTACTTCGCTCGTTGCCATGCCTCACACCCAACACAGCACACGCCCCCTTTTTCTTTTTGCGTCCTGCACCCCGACAGGGGGGAGGGGGTCTGCGTCCAGGCACTTCCGTGCAGCTCAACGTGAAGTCGCTGCTGTTATGTAAAGGATGGAGGTGCGCAGACGTGTGCCTCTGTAAGCACCACCTCCTGTTAGCCAACAAGTACACCTCTGCCGAATAGGTGCGCACAGTACCGGGTGCCCCAAGTACTTCCCTTCTTGCGTTGCTTTCCGGTCTCAAGTCCGGAGTGCTTCTCTCCCTCCCTCTCTCTCTCTCTCGCTTCCTCGTGTTTCACTCCGCTCACGCTTACATGCGCGGCTGTTTGCCAATGTAGGCACCCCCTCCCCCGCGTGCGAAGTTTTCTATTTTTCCCCACGCCCATCTCATCCCGGATGGAATCGAGCGACGGACACGAACGCACGCATGCGCGAAAGCAAGTGAGGCGGTGCTACAATGCGCACCCTGCCCTCCCTCTCCATCGCCTTCTCCCTGCCCTCTCTCCTCTCTTCTCCTCTTCTTGACCACTGCTCTCTCCGTCGGCATCCACGAACACGCACATGTGTGCGTGCACCCCTCCACAGTGACATGCGCAACACCACTTGCCAAATAAGAGACCCCTGAAAAAAAGACGCACATACGACCGCCCCATTAAAGTGTGACTCCCACGTGCGCATTCACGAGCATAGCCACGCACGTCACCACCATTCTCTGAGCACACAGTCCCGCCCACAAACGCGAATGAAAGGAAAGTAACCCAGTGTGAACAGCTGCCGCGTTGATTTGCCGTAGTGGAATTTTCTTCCCATTCTAACTCAGTGTTTGCCTCTGTCTCGCCGCATTTTGTCCCTTTTCTCTCGCCTCCATATACTCGTGCGCGCATCTCCCTTGACTCGCCGTCCACCACCACTGTTGTTGTCTCCCTTTGTTTCCTAAAGCGTCTACGAGATCAACACCTGCACATCTGTGTTTTGTGCCCCAGTGGCCGTGTGCACTGGTGTGCTTGATTGGACAGGCACGTCGTTTCAACTTCCATCCTTACACCCACCCGCTTCTCCTCTTTTCTTTGCCGCTTCCTCATTGTTCGCCGTCTGGCACGTCTCTCCTCTCTCTCTTTAGCTTCTGTTTTCTCCTAAAAGTATTTCTTCATTGGCTTGCCTTGCACGACCACCGCTGTCACGCGACAAGGCACCCCCGGGGCTAACCGAAACTTTTTGGCGGAAACCTCAACAGCATCGGCAGCAGCTGCACTAGAGGCAGCGGCACGTGTGTGCCTGTATGCATGCATCACTGTTCTCTTTGACTGCGTTTCTTTCGCTTTTTTTCATCCCTTCACTGTTGTCGTCCGAGCAACTGGGTGCCTGCAGCTCGGCTCTGTTCTCCTCCTTGTCATCGCCCAATCACTACTACCACTCAATCTGACACCCACTCGTGCACGCGACCTCGGTGCCGCAACCCCGCGGTGTGCACCCCCCTCTCTCTCTTTCTTGTATTATTGTCGTCCCTTTGTGTCCCCTTCTCGCCAGTGTGTGTGTTGCCGCCATCGCCATCATCGACTCTTCCGCTTCTTCCGCTCCCTTTTCACTAACTCTCGTTGGTGTCGTCTTCGCCACCCGCCGCGCGCCCCCCTCTTTCTCGCCTCCCCCCACCCCCATACACCGCGCACAGTTGTCATTCAGAAGAGCCCAGCCAGGCCTCTTTGCGAAGAGTGCCACTGTGTGCGTTTGTGTGGGTTTTGGTTGATTTTCTTTCGCTTTCGTCTGTTTGCCATCGTTAAGCCGAGCGGGCCTTTTCTGAGCGTCTCCCTTTTTTCCCCCGCTTTCCGCGCGCAGCACAGAGGCCCCCTTCCCCACACCTACACGCAGGCAGACAGACGCTCAGCTTCCCTTCCCCTTCCATTCCCTCCACCCCGTTCGTACCACCATTGTGTTTTCCTCACTTGAAGGGATTTCTCCTCCTCGCTTGGAGTCTCCCTAATTTTTTCCTTTTCAGTCTTCATTGCTTCGCAGCAGCGAGCACGGCTTGGCCACATCTCTTTCACGTCCGCAGGCCGCAGCGCATTTCTGAGTCGTCTGTTCAGTGGTCTCCGGTCTACTTTTTCCCATTTTCTTTTCACTCTGCCCACCCTGTCAACTTCCCCTGCATCTGCGCGTCCCCCTCTCCCTTTGCACGCTTCTGCCTAGCGCAGCCTGACACACGCCCGACTTTGCCCCTCCCTCGTTTCCCTGCATCCCGTTCATACTCTCCTGCACAGCCGCGACTGGGCTCCTCCCCTTTCTCTCCCCCTTCCGCTCAGTACAGACTTTGCGCTTTTTTCCCTTCCCTCCGCTTCCGTGCACACAAGTTCGACTGCTTGGCTCACGGTGGTCGCGCCGCTTCCACTTCCGCTGCCCCTTCGCCCCCCCCCCCCTTCAGCTGTCAAAACAGTTCTCGGTTGTCCCTACACGTTACCAGCTGTGAGTGCGTGCATTTCCCTTTGCTGCGCCTTTGTCTCCCTCTTTGGGTCATTCTCCCGCATCCTTTCTGACGCTCCACCTGCACGATGTGCAACACCGCTGCCACACGTGAGCCTGTAGAAGATGACTACACCCACGACTCCTTCTCGCCCATCGAAGTTCATGAGCCTCACACGCCCCACCTCCAGCACACCCCTTCTCACCACCACGCCTTCCACGATCGAGGTTCCTT